>NC_087153.1:13400000-13425000 GCF_035594125.1 Scylla paramamosain
GTAACGTTCGAACAATTTGTCTATTGTACATGGAAGCCAGAAGTAACACCGATAAAATAAAATATAAAGAAAATATGCATATATCTTCTTTTCCCGAATCTCTTCCCAGAAATAAGACAAATAAAATAAAATATATACGTTCCTTTCACTATTTCTTTTTCTCTACCCACAAATAAAATAAAAAGAAAATAGCATATCTTCCTTTCCTTCATCTCTTTTTTTTTATATTTCTTTTTTCCAATAGGTAGTGTCATATGACCTCTGTAATCTGGCCACATACAATACATTCCAGTCAGTCACTCAGTCAATCAATCAACAGAAGGCTTGTCAGATTACTGCCACATGTATTGTAGAATACAGAAGGTCAAGTGTTGCTGCTGGATCGTGTAGGAAATTTTATCAGGTGTTTTCAGATCCAGTAATATAAAATGTCAAGTGTTTCAGATGGTGTGCAAATAAAGCTAAGTGTTTTTGGATGGTTTAATGCAGTAATTCACGTGTTTTTGATAGAGAAGTACAGTAACTCAGGTGTTTTTGTTGGATCTTCAATAAATACTAATATATTTTATCAAAGGTCGAGGTGATTACTTAATTTTATTTATTTTCTTATTTTTCTTTCATAGATCTATCTGCGTAGAACAGCCATTCCAAACTCGCTGTAAGATGGGAGAAGTAACTTTTTATGTTTTTTTGGATCGTAAAGTACAATAAGTCGGGTGTTCCTGGGTCTTGCAATGTTTTAAGTCAGGTATTTTTGTTGGATTGCAGTAGTATCACTTTTTTTTTTTTTTTGGGGGGGGGAGGGGGTCGTGTACCAGGTCAGGTGTGGCAGGTCAGGTGTTGATGTTGGATAGTGTGGTGCGAGTCAGCCACTGTATAAGAGATCAGGTGTTGGTGGATCGGGGTCAGGGCGAGGACGAGCCACATCATCTTGCACCAGGCGAGTCTGAGCGAGTGAGGCGTAGATGGTGAGGCGTAGATGAAGCAGTGAAGAAAACTTACGGGACATGACGGTACGAGTTACAATAAATAATTCAACAACGTTACAGAATAGCACAGGTGAGAAGTAGCTAGATTACAATACTGTAGTAAAGATAATCACATGAATCCCGAGCGCACGCTTACAAAAAAAAGAAAAGGCTCTAAGTGTACCTGAAAGAATCGAGATAGACGAGACGAAAACAATACCAAACAATACCATTAACTGTTGAAAGCATGTGTACATTATCTACCTATCCATCTTTGGCGTATACAATCACTATCACAATCATATTCACTAGCATTCCCTCGCACATTCTCTCTTGCCATCTAATTTATAAGAAGACCGATTCTTACTGTCCAGTTTATGAGTGAGTTATTTGCGAAGGCATTGATTGGATGAGATGGGATGGGATAGGGGTACACATGAAATGGGTAAAAGAAAGTAAAAGTGCTAATAACAGACAGAGCAAAATGCAGGATGACTGAATGGACGCAAAACGGAAATGCACAAGAATCAGACTAGAAGTTCAAGTCTGATAAATCCAGATTTGGAAAAGAGACTGGAAGACTTTGGTTCTCGAGCGGAGTAAGACAAAAGGAAGAGACTCAGTAATCAGATTGTTAATGCCGAACTAAAAGGAAATAAATAAATAAATAAATAAATAAATAAATAAATAAATAAATAAATAAATACATAAAAAGACTGCAAGACTTTAGTTGTCAAACAGAGATATAGACGACTGGAACAGACTCAGTAATAAGATCATTAGTGCCGCATCAAAGAGTTTTATTGGATTAGATCAAAGAATGGGATAACAGGTGAATACACTGGTAGGTATGTAGGTATTAAACAGGTACTGCCACGTGTAAGCCTATTGCATTGCTACAGCTTCCTTTATTTATCCACCTATCTATCTGTGGACCCCTAGAGGGACACTGTATGTACGTACAAGGGACGGGGAAACGACACTCATGACTATTACTAAACATTCCGTTGTCTTATTTTTGACATTCAACATGCTGTACTATATAATGGAAACTGATGATTTTGAAGTGTGTCTTTATGATTCTAGAGATAACGTAATAATGAATCTGCATCATCATTAGCAAAAACCACACCCAGTCCAACTAATACTTATGCAGTGTCTGAAAACAGTGCTGATGGGGGAACAAAGCGTTTATATTAAGAATTCGGTGTGGGAGAAGCTTGGCAGGGAGTGAAGCCTTGGTGCAGTTAGTAGTATATGCTTGATCTTCATTTGTGTGCAGAGAGAGAGAGAGAGAGAGAGAGAGAGAGAGAGAGAGAGAGAGAGAGAGAGAGAGAGAGAGAGAGAGAGAGAATGCAAAAAAATCTGTTTACGGGTAAATAGTGGAGCTTCGAGCTGTGCGTTCCTTTTCACGACACCTTCACATGCACAGCGCCCTGACAACACTCCTACGCAACATCACCACCCCCAATACACCGCTATGTGAAGCCTACTCAGTGCACGCCGTCCGTCCGCTCCCTCGCCATGCCCTACGTAACCTAACACTACCATATGATACCAAAGCACTGTCACTGCGTATCATCTGTCTGGCTCTCTCTCACCCTCAACCTGTTACGTGTTACCGCTTCTTGGGCCAGGATTTCTTAAGAAGGCTATTGGGGTTATCTAAGGTGTTGATTGTTTTGGTGATGCTAACGAGAGAGAGAGAGAGAGAGAGAGAGAGAGAGAGAGAGAGAGAGAGAGAGAGAGAGAGAGAGAGAGAGAGAGAGAGAGACTAACTAATATTCATGGTCTCTCTCTCTCTCTCTCTCTCTCTCTCTCTCTCTCTCTCTCTCTCTCTCTCTCATACATTAGCATAAATAATCGTTCCTCATCAACCATCAACTCATTACCATCAACACACCACAATTAACAGCATTCCTACCTAATCATCCACACTTGCCTCACCTTGCAACACACACACACACACACACACACACACACACACACATACACACTTGCAGGCAGCCACTACCTGCACGCCTGCTGTCATGCTTCAAAGCTTCGAGACACTGATTCATCTCAAGGAAAGCTGCTCCTGGTCACGCTGCCCCTCTCTCCTCCCTCCACCCTTCTACTCCCACCCTGCTGACGTGTTGAAGGCATTTACACGAACTGCATTTCTTGACTACCTCTTCAAAACAAGGCTCATTTATCAGGGATTAAACGCAGATTTCCCACGTCGATTACTATTATTATTGGTGTGTGTGTGTGTGTGTGTGTGTGTGTGTGTGTGTGTGTGTGTGTGTGTGTGTGTGTGTGTGTGTGTGTGTGTGTGTGTGTGTGTAAGCGGGAACTTTGGCCTAAGACAGCAAAAAGTCTGAAGAAAAAAAAAAAAAAAAAAAAAAAGCGAACTGAAGGTGCCAGTTCCCAGAGTCAAAAGGGTTATCTAAAATTTGAGAAGTGTCTTGAAATCTCCCTCTCGTAAAGGTTCAAATCAAAGGCAGGAGGAAATACAGAAGCAGCCAGGCAACACTGCAACACAGCAACATGTCACTGGACTGTATCTTTAAGCACCAAATATCCACTACACAGTTTCTCTATTCGTCAGACAACGCGCGCAAAACATATATGGGACTACACAAGGAAGCTATATATTGCCTGAAGTTTCCTTGGGACTACACGTGGTTAAGATGCATGTTTCGAAACGGGGGTGAGTCATTACGTATGCTACACAAGGCTCTGCACTTCAACGCAACGAACGCTGCGTCACTGGAACTTCTCAGAACACTTCCTGTCACCGTTTTCTTCCCCTCCGCGGCTCGCATCGTCACCTAGTTACAAGAAAATCTCAGTTACGGGAAATTCTTACTATAACGTGGCTACAAGGAAGGTCATGTAAGCGCCTTGTCCACCAGGCACTTACGGGGCTGGAGGAGGGAGCGTTCTTTACCCTCCCGCAGAAGGAGAGAGAGAGAGAGAGAGAGAGAGAGAGAGAGAGAGAGAGAGAGAGGAGAGAGAGAGAGAGAGAGAGAGAGAGAGAGAGAGAGAGAGAGAGAGAGAGAGCAGCTGCCAAAAATGTTTAAATGTGACCATTCCGGATGTCTCTCAAGCAAGGGATTCTCAAGCACTGGACACCGATCGTCTAAGTCTCATATTCTTAAACGCTTTGTTCTCTCATCAAGACGATTTTCAAAGGCCAAAGGGATGATACGTCAGGTGTTTATGGGTGTATTTTCTAGTTGATAATGTAGAATCCATGTCAATTTATCCCTGGAACCATAAAAAAAAAAAAAAACACCCTTGAAAACCTTTATAACTTCTACTAGCAGAGCCTGTTCGAAGCAACAGATATAAGGAGTCTGTTTCATTATAAAGTCCTAAGTCTGACCTTAATAACTACAACTGGATAATGTAAGGTTTTCCCGCTAAAACAATCCAATACACATGAATGGAGTGACGTCATATAATGCTAATACATTTTACTCTCGCGCAACATCCCAGTGGCAGGAAGCACTTGAGAGGGAACACATGCACCCTCGTGATGGGACTTTGCCAAATGTTAAGACGCAAATAATGAGTACGTCTGATACACGCGTTCTCACACACCCGGGAAACAAGCGGGGGCATTAATGAGTGAGGGGAGTGACACTGTAGGACACTCACAACACAGGGAAACTAGGACTGAATGGTAATCATACACAGCGCATATATGGTTGTGGTGCGTGGTTGTAGCCGATTCCTTTTGTGGGGATTCACTAAGGAGGACTTATCATTATCTTGCTACTTGTGAAGTTGTGGATAACACACGCACTCTTAAACTGATTCACGCATGAACATCTCTATGGATACAGTCGTGGTGCGTGGTTGAAGCCTGGCTCCTTTTGTGGGATTCACTAAGGACTTGTCATTATGCTGCTGCTTGTGAAAGTTGTATTGGATAACCTGATTCACACACGAGTATCTCTAGGCATTATCTACTCACTTTGTCCTCCTCTAAACTAAACTAATATATTTTTTTTGTGTGTGTGTGTTTAGGTGGTAGCAACGTGTCTAGGCGCGGGTCACAGTCCTTCAAAAGAGCTGCTCTGCGCTCATTTCCATTTGGCAACTTTAATGCACATTACCAACCAGCTCACGCGACCCAAGGGTTTAGGTCATTAGGAACTGGCACTC
Organism: Scylla paramamosain; assembly: GCF_035594125.1. Taxonomy (NCBI): domain Eukaryota; kingdom Metazoa; phylum Arthropoda; class Malacostraca; order Decapoda; family Portunidae; genus Scylla; species Scylla paramamosain. Next base: position 13,405,124 of record NC_087153.1, read on the forward strand.
CGCAGGTCACTACGACCCACAGCACAGCGCCTGGAATATTTCGGCATATGAACCCCTTAGAGAGCCAGTTAGCTTACACCACCACTGATACAGCCTTGAGCACCATTCAGACGTGATCATTAGGCACAGATTCCACACCTGTGCTATCCCAGGTGCATCACTGCAACATTTCTTAAATCAACATCTCTAACACTATTGATTTCGATTATTGTTAGCACCAAGGTGACCATCGTATCTGGACACTTGTGTACATAAATTCAGTGAGTGAACGCCATCATTTCACTGATCCACTTTGCATTAGATGCTCCAGGGCCACCACACTTGCGAGCCAACGTGAACCAACACACGGCTTTTACCTAATCTCCATTTCCTTGAGAGAGAGAGAGAGAGAGAGAGAGAGAGAGAGAGAGAGAGAGAGAGAGAGAGAGAGAGAGAGAGAGAGAGAGAGAGAGAGCAATACATACATGCATTGGGTATACATGAGTACTCACCCCCGTTGGAACAGGTCGACGTTGTAGAACTTGTGGATGTGAAGTGCCAGTTCGATAGTCGCCTGAAGCTCTCCCATGATGTACGTCTCCCCTACTTCGCCTTTCCCTCCTCCTCCTCCGTCCCTCCGGTCTTCGAATTCTTATTCCCGTGTCTCTTTGTATCTACTTTTCTCACTGGCTCAGGACATCAGTAATAATTTACCGGGCATTTTGCTGCATTTCCTTTGTGCCATCATTTCTGTGAGCGCGTCACTGAGCGGCCTTCACATGAGTACCACAGCGGTGTCTTCCGTGCACTCGTGATTCTTGCGTCTTAAGGGGACTTTTCCTCCTTGCTGGCGATGACTTTTTGTCTATTCCTTGGCAGTGTCCTGCTTTAAAACTTACTTCACTAAACCCTTGTTTTGTGTTGACTTAAGGATATTTACGACAGTCAGAGGAGCAACCACGTGACGATGAGCCAGTGGGGTACCTGACGTGAGGTCACGACACAACCTGCGACAGGCTGGCAAACACCCGCAAGCATCTGGAGACCCAGGTGACTTCAGCCATAACTCTTGCCTTTGAAAAGTGAGCAAAAGACAGATCTACAACTTTCGCTACTCGCAACGAAACATTTGTGCCTTACATACAATAATATATAACGTCTAAAACGCATATAATCGATGAAGCTACGTGTGGAAGCTTTACGTTGTCTTTCAAGCTGCTGACGTTGTAATTTTCTTTCAGTTCCATGGATTTTCACTTATCATTGATTCCGATTTGGTATCACATACTTAAAGAAATCATCGTGGGGGTGGTGGTGGCGCCAGCGGTGCTCTGCTGCGTGAGGAGAAGCGGCGGTGGCGGCGAGGAGGGCCGGTGTGGGGCTGCGACGGGGGTGTCAGGCGGCTTGCCCGGGCGGGGGTCGGAGCGCATCCCTCACGCCAAGAGCACCTGGCCGGGGGGAACCCGCCGCCCGCATCTGTGGCAGAGTAACATTGGTTAGCACAGTAATGGGGCAACCAAACCTTAATCTACTTGACCACTCCTCCTCCTCCCTCATTCATCCATTCCATTCATCCTCATTCAGCGATATATGCGAGGCCACCATAAGTTAAATGTGTGTGTGTGTGTGTGTGTGTGTGTGTGTGTGTGTGTGTGTGTGTGTGTGTGTGTGTGTGTGTGTGTGTGAAAAGAAAGGTAAACCCACTGAGCTTTGTTTTCTACATTTGTTTTCCATCCATCTGTCGAAAAAGATTACCAAATAGGGGAAAAAAAAACCGCATCCGCTACTACTACTACTACGAGTTTGTAATATGGTCAACATTTCTTTTCTAGTACTGTATCTCCCTATTTTACAGAGAGAGAGAGAGAGAGAGAGAGAGAGAGAGAGAGAGAGAGAGAGAGAGAGAGAGAGAGAGAGAGAGAGAGAGAGAGAGAGAGAGAGAGAGAGAGAGAGAGAGAGAGAGAGAGAGAGAGAGAGAGAATGTAATATACGCACGCTCTTAACATTTGTCAACATGGTAATAATCTTTTTTATATTTTCACGCACCCTTGTCTCGTCCGCCGCAACAGCAAGGGTCACGGCAGTCTCACCGAGTATCACAATGCCTGCAAGGAGGGACAAGAAGCTTCGCGTGACTCCACTGTTGCAGAATTAATATGAAGGTCGACCCGCAAGACGATACAGTACACCTCATACCTGTACTGATAGCTAAAGGTGTCACGCTTGATTTTTTTTCTTTTTTTATCGTTGTCTGCAAGAAACGCGCCTTTCAAACACGACGCATTGCAGTTTAGTGTAGTAAGTTTAATGTTTTTATTTTATTTTATTTTCTAACTATAACTCATGAATTATTAGATAAGTGGTATGTATGGATACGCTTCCTCAAGGCAGGAATGTGGTGTGTTATGTATTGCCGCATTAGTATTCAAGTTATTATTATTATTATTTTTTTTTTTGTGATGTAAAAATAACTCTTGAAGGGTAATGCTGAGGAATAAAATGTTAATAAGCATTGACTTTATAATCATGAGAGAGAGAGAGAGAGAGAGAGAGAGAGAGAGAGAGAGAGAGAGAGAGAGAGAGAGAGAGAGAGAGAGAGAGAGAGAGAGAGAGAGAGAGAGAGAGAGAGAGAGAGAGAGAGAGACTGGTCCAATAGACAGCATTCCTGTGGTGGCAAAGGAACGTGACGGAAGCAAGAACATTCCGTCACAATCCCTGTCTTCGATCACCAAGACTGAGATGCGGAAATACTTGATACTCGCGTATATTGATCAGACTCGGATGTCTTTATTGTCTCCACTACCGCAAAACGTTCCTCTAGTTAATCCACTCACAGTGTCCATGCGCTCTGCCTAACACATCGATTGCTTTCTTCAGGGTTATTCACCTACATTGACGTGATCTTTAAAGCCCCTTTTTTTTCGATAAATAAAATTCGTCTTGCAAGCTCGACGTACGTAGCAGTAAACGCGCAAGTACCATTGCAATTATGCCAAAGAGGTTAGTATGGAAAAGGCTGCACGCACTGCCTGGCGACACAAGCGAGAAGAGTCACAGAGCAAGGTGCGGGGGAGGCCAAGGTGTGCAGAGGACGAGCGTTAGGGATATGGTCGACCTTCATCTCATGTAAACAGCTCCACCATGATCAGCTGAGAGTAGCAGACGACACCTCTCACCTCCCCGCACTCACACAGTGTTTCGCCTCGCACGCAGCCACTGAGGGACTGTGCCGCAGTGCTGGCCAGTGACCACGGCCCCCGCGGCTCAGACAGAGTGCAGTCACATGGAATGATCAACTAACCATTGATATTCAAAGATATTGTAGGGAACGCCGCGCACACATCCTCACGCCACTTGGTGTGTGAAAAGACTGACAGCGCGGGGCCATCTATTGGCAGAGATCCTCACCACAACCTGACCTGCGCCACACGTGCTGCTACACTCGCCACGGCATATAAAGATTTTCCTGTTTTAATCATACACAGATTTAAAGATATATTTCAAAGATTGCACTGTCATACAGTATTGCTTAATTGCATGCAGTTAGCATTACAAAGTAAAGTTATATATATATATATATATATATATATATATATATATATATATATATATATATATATATATATATATATATATATATATATATATATATATATATATATATATACATACATACATACATACATATATATATATATATATATATATATATATATATATATATATATATATATATATATATATATATATATATATATATATATATATATATATATATATATATATATATATATATATATATATATATATATATATATATATATATATATATATATATATATATATATATATTTATAACACACACACACACACACACCTGAGTAATGGGTATACTTTACTGGCCTTGGAATATGCAATCCCTTGAATATGTGCTTAATAACTAAATATCTACAATACAATACAAGGTACAGTACTTACGTATGCAATATGGAACATGATTCCACATGACTGGCTAGTCTTGAATATGATACATACTCGTACATTTATATTGATTCACTCAAAAAAGGAAAAATTGTTACACTGTCGGACACATGCATCGTGGCTTGTATGAAATCATGATCAGAACAGTTTTTTCCAACTCAGTTGTAAACAATAAATACACATTTCCAAAACTCAGACCCTTGAAAGCAGTGCTGGAAGCCTTCACTTACAGATCATGACTTTTTTTTTTTATGCAAGATGGGCTTTTGGATTGCATTCTCCAAGAATGGAGATCTCCGCAAAAGGGAAGAGAATCAAAATGTGCTCTACTTTGGAAGTTAAGTAATCAAAGAATTTCTTATAGCCAGAGGAGTTACGTGAGAGGTACACATCACAGTTTGAGAGTGACTCTGTAGTCGTAGCCAGATGATGGAAAACTCGGAAGATTCAAGAACGTGGGCACGAGAGCAGGTTAAGTCGTTGTGCACATAAACGCAACATCCAGCTTTGGATTGAAAATGAGGATAGAGAAAGTAGGAGGGAACAGAAAAGGGACTACTGTCAGTTGTCTCAGACACCTATGTTTCAGTGAGGAAAAGAAGATGAGGTTTAGAAGAGGAGAGGTGGTGTTCTACAGATTGAGAATTAGCTCTAGGACCGCGAATGTTGCAGAAGTTAATGAAGAAAAAGTTGAGGTGAGTGTCAAGACACTCACCTCAATGTCAACGATACCAAAAGAGCAATCCGACCTGGGAACATTTGTTTCACCTTTAAGCATTTAATCTTCTCCCATATTTCGTTCACTGTTTTGGAGGCTACATCAATAATATTTTCATTTGCGCACTGATGTAGATAATAGTAATTCTTTTTTTAATGGGTTCATTTAATCTAAGTGTTTTAATATCCTATAGGTACAGGAAGAGCATGGGGGAAAAAGTCAATGGAATAATTTTAATATTTACTACATTGAATTAAAATACAATATTCAAGTAATGTGCCTATTATCTAATTGAGTTCATATTCATGATGGTATATTTGGTTCAGATATACTTTTTGGGGGTATTATTCAAGCATTCAATATGTGAATACATTGCTGTACTTGGCTTGTGACCACATTTCATTCTAAATTGCCGTCAGAAGCAAAAAACCGATCATGAAGACTTTTCTTGAAAAAAAAAAAAGGAGAAAAAAGTTAACCTAAAAGTGCACTTAAACACATATAAACGTCTTTTACCCTATCATGCACAACAGTGTTTGCCATTAGCAAATATACCAGAAAAAAAAAAAAAAAAATCTACTCACTTAAGCGATGACTTGGTCATGACTCCAAAGTCAAGTTAGCAGCCGTAAGCAAAGAAAAAAAAATAAATAAAAATAATAATAATAATAATAAATAAAAAAAAAAAAAGTGATGTGTCAGATAACGGTGATGTTGGTCATGTCAAATGCGTCTAATGTCCAGTACTACAGTGTACTCGTATATCCTGGAGTATTCATACATCTGATCTCCATTGTGAGATCAGTGACTCGCATCGATCGAAGGAGTCCATCAGAGTGGAATCAGTCCCTCCTTGCTAATGACGAGCACCATGCATGATTTTTTTTTTTCTTTCACTTGTAAGCCCACGTATCGAAAACCATCCACAACGCTGGTCTCCGCATTATAGATAAGCATATATATTGATAAGCTTTGGAAAGCTTGAATAACAAAATCGTTTCTAAACTGCGAAATAAATCACCCGGGGAACGCCTCAAGGAACTCACAGAGCTCATCTAAATGATTGTGTGAGGCGACTTCATAGAAGCTTACTGTATCACATTTCACAGGATTCAACAAAATCAACGCAGATGACCGTAATGTTTCATTGTCAACCGATTAAAAGGATTTATGATTGTCGCTCAGCAGTTCATGTCAAGCGAAGCGAAACACTTGTTTTTCCGTCGCGCAGTAAATATTTGGAAAAGTGTTTTAAAATTGAAGAGAAGGAAGCTAATCCACAACTTACATTATTCTCATCCGCTTAGATATCCTTTTGCGCGTACCAAGTACAGCTTTACCAATTGTAAATTTCGATTTCTATTACCAATTAGAAATTATCAATTGAAAATTTTATGGTATAGCTGCCTTTTTGGTCTCCTGCTCTCTTTCTTGTATATTTGTATTATTGGTGGTTTAATTCTTGTAGTGAGCGGAAACAGAATCAATTAAGAGTTCAGTTATTGTGATTTTTTTTTCTCATTTGTATTCATTTGAAAGTGTAGCAAGCAGACGGGGAGGCTCTGTTGCTCAGGCATAGAAGCCGTAGACAAAAGTACTTAATGTGAGGCAGATCACGGCATTGATGTTGACGACCCTGCGGAAAAAAATAAGGCCAAGCATTACACCCTCCTGTATGATGCACGTAAAGGCAAGAACGTATCACTAACAGGTGGAATAGTTCAGTTTAAAATTACACATACATATAATGTTCACGCTCACTGTCATCACTTATCATGTGCATGTGCGTGTATGTGTGTGTGTGTGTGTGTGTGTGTGTGTGTGTGTGTGTGTGTGTGTGTGTGTGTTACCTCTTCCAGTAAGGGGGCTCCTTGAGGAAGTCCGCTGCTCTCTGGGCCTTCTCTTCATCAGTCAAGTCTGCCGCGGCACGTTTGCCCTGCCCCTCAGTCTCCGCCGCGCCAGACGACCCGCACACCCGCAGTACCGCCTGCCACCACCACACGCCTGCGGACCAAACCAGAAGGTGGCAATGTGATGAACGATGTCTGCCACGTGTGTGTGTGTGTGTGTGTGTGTGTGTGTGTATTTATCTAGCTGTATTTACCTAGTTGTGGTTTACGGGAGGGGAGTAATCTTATAGTATCTCGTCTCTATATCTATCGAGTTTGGTCTTAAAAGCATGGATAGTTCCGGCATTGACAACGTCTTCACCGAGTTCATTCCATTTGTTCACACTTCTATGAGGAAAAGTAAACTTCTTGATGTCTCTTCTTAATGTGTGTGTGTGTGTGTGTGTGTGTGTGTGTGTGATTCAATATATATATATATATATATATATATATATATATATATATATATATATATATATATATATATATATATATATATATATATATATATATATATATATATATATATATATATATATATATATATATATATATATAATATATATATATATATATATATATATATATATATATATATATATATATATATATATATATATATATATATATATATATATATATATATATATATATATATATATATATATATATATATATATATATATATATATATGTTTTTTTTTTTCCCCATTCTTTCTCCTTTATTCATTCTCGTATCTCCCGCTTTGATGCGACTAATACTGTTAGGAGTAGCTTTCTAATTATTTTGTTTATCGTTGTTGGCAGCGATGCATTGCAAACTTCACCCACCCACTGTGGACACACCCGTGTGGCGGTGCATTGGTACCGGAGAAACCTTGAATGTGGGAGGAGGGTGATGATATTTCCTAAATATTGTCGCGTTTATCGGCAGCATACAAATTTATACTGATTACTGTTGTTGCTGCTGCTGTTGTTGTTGTTGTTGTTGTTGTTGTTGTTGTTGTTGTTGTTGTTGTTGTTGTTGCTATAATTATTATCATTATTATTATTACTATTATTATTATTGTTATTATATTACCTAAATGGGATAGTTCTGTGAGCAATACATTTTAATTTTGAATGAATTCTGACAACGTATGTACATTTGGTATTTGTGTAAGAGAAACGTAAACAAGACATTTTTTGTTATTGTCAGGCTCTTAAACAGTACTTGGAGTGAGGAAAAATAGTAATTCCCACACTGCTGAGTTTTTAAGGAAGGCACCAGGTATTGCACTGATGGGCACGTCAGTGCTGTGCAATGACTGTCATACAAATATTAATATTTAAAGCTTCGAAACTTCGATTTTGATTCAGTGATAGTGAAATCTGATTGACAAGAGCATTTCACTGGCCCGTGGCTACTAATATTCTACTAACCTAACCCCTCACGGCGTACCTTTGGTGTCTTGATTTCTGTCCTGGTCCGGGGACGAGGGATTCTCCATGTCGCCACGGGAAGGCTGTTTGTCTTGACCCTGGATGCTGGAAGGCTCCTTAGCCAGGCGTACTCTTGGATCTCGTCTAGACCAGAAAGTTAGTCGGTACAACTGTTGAGAATAATCACATGAACATGTAAACTAAAACGTCAAGGGGGAGTAGGTATGCTATACGTATCTATTAAGAACAGTAACAAGTAGACACCGATAATAATATTGAAACTAGAAAACTATGAATATATCAACATTAATGTCCTTCCTAAACTCCGGTCAGCAATAGGGAGGGCACTGACTCTCTCAGCGGGTATGGGCTTCGTGACGAGGGACACGCTGTACGCCATCAGCGCCGTCATCCACCAACACAGCAAAGCAAAGTGCATGTAGTGAATTCTCCCCACCACATTCTTGATAAAGGCTGGACGCAGATCTGGTTTATCTGTTGTACATGAATCAGCCTTTAAACATTACTAATAATTCATGACACTGAAAAAAAAAATACACATATGAAAATTACATTTAATACACAGTTCACACCACTGTTTAAATAGATATTCTCTTAGAGTCGATAACATGGAGATTATTCTAAAGGCGAAGTGGAGAGCACGGATCCTCGGCCACAAACCTGAGCCACAAGGAGGAACTGCGTAAGAGAATTCCGCCAAGAAGCGCCCTGTGCCTACCACGAGTCCCGTCACCAAACCCCAGAAGGCGCCCTGTAAATATTGCTCTTGTTGTGGCATGATGCTCCCTTATTTTAACCTTATGCTATTATGATTCCACCTCCTCATCACCCCTGGGTAACTACCACACTGCTCCTCACCCACACCAACCTGCTCATTGACTCTCGGGCAGAAGAGGGCGAGCACGAAGAGGGCGCAGATTGGAGAGCAGAGGGCGGCAATGATGGTGTTAATGTAATTGAAGAGCTCAGTGTTTGTGGAGGTCCTACGGGAGCAACAAGATCTATAGGGCGTGTCAAATGTCCATGGCACAGTGACTATAGATAAATAGATAAATGGAATAGATCAATAAATAAATAAAAATACCATGCACTATGAATGCCTGAAGTCCATCACATCTCCTTCCCTTCTTCCTTCTTCTCCTGTTACTTCTAAATTATATTTCAGTCTTGTGATGTTTCATTCTGAGAAACCAGAGGTTGATTTTAAGACTATAGTAAAAGAAACAAATTTAAACGGTCATAGAGTAAAAGGCTGAAAGGTCTACAGGTCGAGAGTGAAGGTACTTTATTGATATCTTAAGCTTATAAATCCTTTTTAGGTGCCCTGTACAAATAAGAACCGTGTCAGTCTAATTTATTTCTTCTTTATTTTTCGCATCCGTTCCCTCAGTTTCCACTACCATCATCATCATTCCCTACTCCTGCTTTTATTCCTTCTTTCCATCCTTATCCCGGAACTACTACTACTACTACTACTACTACCACTACTACTATTACTACTACTACTACTACTACTACTACTACTACTACTACCACAACTACTACTACTACTACTATTACTACTACTACTACTACTACTATCATTACTACTACTACTATTACTACTACTACTACTACTACTACTACTACTACTACTACTGCTGCTGCTGCTGCTGCTGCTGCTGCTGCTATCACTATTGCTACAAGAATAACAACAACAACAACAACAACAACTACTACTACTACTACTACTACTACTACTACTACTACTACTACTACTACTGTTGGTGTTGCTGTTGCTGTTGCTGCTGCTGATACAATAAAAAACCAAGAGTGAGGCTTACTGAATGACGGGGATCCAGATGACAGAGGCGACCACCAGCAGCACCACGGAGATCCTGCCCACCACGATCATTTCTATTTCAGAGGGCGACCCGCGGCACCACGACGGGCCATTCGTCCTCAATAAGCGCCAAATGTCGACGCTGACGACAGTGGAAGCCGAATTAAAGACTGAGGTAAGGGAGGACATGAGGGCAGCCATCATCACCGCCAACATCAATCCTCTCAGCCCTGTAACAGGAGTGGTCTTCAGTCCTTCTCTAAGCGGGGTTGCTCAGGAGCAGCAACGACAACAACAATAATAACAAAAACAGTAACAACAAGAGTAACATACCCGCGGGCAGCAGGTTGAGGACCAGCTCCACGTAGGCGGAGTTGGTGCAGCCTCGCTCGCTGCCACACACGGCCATGCATTGCTCGGCGGTCGCACAGGCCACGCGGTCCGGGTAGAGGATCCTCGCCGCCATGCCCGGGAATGTCATGATCCACAGCGGCAGGAACTTGAGGTAAGCTGCCAAGATGGTGCCTCCTTTGGCGTGAAGCATGCTCCTACTGGCTAGGGTCCGTTGCACGATCACCTGTAGACACACAAGTAAGTGTTGTTGGAGATGATAATCATTAATTGAGGATAACAATTAGGAGAAAAGAATGAGAAGAATTAGAATCTCTCACCGCCGCAATGTTGCATATCTAGCTGTCTTCTACCGCTATTTTCATGCTAACTGCTCTTCTGATCTTGCTAACTGCATGCCTCCCCTCCTTCCGCGGCCTCGCTGCACAAGACCTTCTTCTTTCTCTCACCCCTATTCTGTCCACCTCTCTAACGCAAGAGTTAACCAGTATTCTCAATCATTCATCCCTTTCTCTGGTAAACTCTGGAACTCCCTGCCTGCTTCTGTATTTCCACCTTCCTATGACTTGAATTCCTTCAAGAGGGAGGTTTCAAGACACTTATTCATCAATTTTTGACTACTGCTTTGACCCTTTTATGGGACTGGCATTTCAGTGGGCATATTTTTTATTAGATTTTTGTTGCCCTTGGCCAGTGCCCTTCCTTCATAAAAAAAAAAAAAAGATTAAGAAGACATACGTAACATGAACTAATATAGCAAGTAATTGTAGCAATGATCTGCTGCACTTGATTGTTGTCACAAGACTGCCTTACGAAAAGTTTATAAAAACAACTATTGATAATTTACTCGTAGTGCGTGAGAAGGTGAGGGGGTTGGTGAATGTTTTGGGAAAGGAAGGGCGGTAGAGCGAGTCACTCACCTGGTCAGTGCACCAGTACCACACCTGCAAGACGGCCATGCCAAAGGTCATGCCCAGCCATGGGTAGTCATGATTTTCAGAGTCAATGGGCCGCAAGAGATTCATATAATAGGGGGACGGCCGTCCACACGTCTGATTGTGGGCATCCAGGCTCACCACCGTGGGCATGGCGTAGGGAAAATTCTCCACTAAGTTGCTGTAGCCGCCCACTGCATGGAAAGCTGCGGGAAAAAAATCCCTCTAGACTCTGGTAGTTTTGAAACTGAAGAAATAATTGGATCTCATTTAGTGTCCTGAGGAAGAAGACGAGTAGGGCAAGGAAGAGACGTACACATGCCGGCGAGGACGAGGGCGCCCACCACCATAAGGATGGTCTGCAGCAGGTCAGTGTACACGACGGTGGTGAGGCCGCCGGCGATGGTGAACACGGCAGCCACTGCAAGCAGCACGGCCACACTTCCATACAGGGCTCCTTGGGAAGTCTGGTTCATGGCCTGCTGGATGAAGAGCGCCCCTGCGTACAAGTCCACCTGCAGAAGAGACAGTCAGACTCCAGTAACAGGTAATAGCTTTCCAATAAGGACGGCTGCATACTGAAAGGTGTGCAGAGAAATTAACACGTTACAACAAATCAATGAAAAACACAATATGCTACAGTAACATGTTTGACCGTCAGATATACTCACGGCAATTTTAGTGAAGATGTAGAGGACCAGAGAAAGACAAGTCAGGGTGACTCTGATGCGATGACCCCCGTACCTCATCTTCAGGTATTCCGGCATGGTATAAACACCGGCACTCATGTACACCGGAACGAACACCCACCCGAGAAGCAGCAGCCCATAGATCGCCTGCAGGAGGGAAGGACTCTGAAATGCTGGCGTACCTTGACCTTTATTGCTAAATCTTTGAGATCCATTATGAGCCTCGTCTTCTGATTGACCATACATATTTAACATACAATTTCCTCCTATCTCGCTAGTACAGTTTTGTTGTGACGACTGTATGTGTGTTTGTGTGATTCTACGAGACTGAGGGAGGGAGGAAGGAGGAGTGGTGGCTCACCTACCCCTTGCTCGTAACCATGAGCTGCCACCCCAGACGCCGCCCCCGCCCCAGCCAGGCCGATGAAGTGCCCCGACCCAATGTTGCTGGCGAAGAGGGAACCGCCCACCTGTTTGGGAGCAAAGAGATAAGATGATGAGAGGGGAAGAGGGACAGAGGAAGGGTAAAGGTGGGGAAGAAGTGAATTTTAGTAGAAGAAAAAGTCACGGAAATTAATTGTACAGGTGACTTATATATAGTGTATGGTTAGAAGGAAGAAGTGAGGGAGGATGGCACACACACACACACACACACACACACACACACACACACTTACGAGGACCCAGTTCATGTTGCGGGAGGCGAGGAAGTAGCCCGACATGGTGCTACCCTGACCCTTCCGAGACGACTGTGGAAAAGAGACGCCTGATTAATAGGGAAGCACTGGTCATGGTGGTGGTGGTGGTGATGGTGGTGATGATCGCGGCGGTGGTTATAATAATAATAATAATAATAATAATAATAATAATAATAATAATAATAACAATAATAATAATAATAATAATAATAATAATAATAATAATAATAATAATAAAGATGTTGATGATCAAGAAGAAAAGGAACAACAACAACAACAACAACAACAACAACAACAACAACAACAACGACGACGACGACGACGACGACTACCACCACCACAACCACCACCACCGCTACACCCAACAATAACAGGAACACCAACCGGTGTGGCAATGACGCAGCTGAATAAAATCCTGCCCTTTAAAACCGCCCTCTCTTCATCACACAACACTTTTGCCCCGACGCTCTCTTGTCTGGCTCACAAGTCTGCAAACCACTTAGACATCTCTCTCTCTCTCTCTCTCTCTCTCTCTCTCTCTCTCTCTCTCTCTCTCTCTCTCTCTCTCTCTCTCTCTCTCTCTCAAACATAATGTGAGTGTACATCGGTGAAACTGGTACACAAATTTATATACACATAATATTTCTTCCAGGTAAGGGGTTTGGCTCGTAAACTTTTTTTTTTTCTTTTTTTTTTTTTTTTGTTTTGCATGGTGGTTCAAGGATCTGAGAGTATGAAGTAATATTTCTACGAAGGACAAAAGTACGACTGTTTCCAGGCAGGCGGCGGCGGGACGAGCAGAGGAGGAAGAGGCAGACATGGCAATGTGTGGACGGACTCAGTCTAAGAAGCTGCAGGTTGAGGAAGAGTGGAAAGGAAGGAAACGAAGACCTGGAACATGCATACTACATGACAAAGGAAATGTGTCACAAAAGAAGCAGGAAGCAGAATACAGGGATAATTTCACTAATAACTGCGGGAAATAAAGGACAGGCTGGGAAAAAAAAAATCGAATAAGGCTCGGAAAATTTCAAGTCTTATTATGACTATTCTCAAAGATTACTGTAATAATTACTCGGGTTCTTATAGATGTTTTCAAAATCAATATTACAGGATTTTTGTTAAACCATTATTAGCATCATGAAAACATACTTAAAAACCTCACTAACTTTCTATATATCCTGCAACAGGCTGTAGAAAAAGTTACTGGGGTTTTCAGCAGGCTGCCTCCTAAAAGTGGTAGAGTTAAGACATCAAAACGTTTGAGAAAGTGATCCCAGACATGACGTAGAGCTGGCGCGAGAAAAAAGATTAAGGATCACAAAAAAAAAAAAAAAAAACAGACCTGCTGGTCCCCACGAGGCTGTTTGTGGCCTACTACACTATCTGATAATACAGTAGGTGGAAATAGGTAGGTATGTTTTATATAAGGACTGTCACGTGTTAGGCCTGCAGCTTCCCTTATTTTCTTACGTTCTTATGACAGAAAGTAAGAGACACAAGGGAAAAAGGAGGAGAAAGGCTCAGTAAGTGTGGATTCACCTTGAGGGAAACACACACGAAGCCAATTATTTACGGTTGCTTGACGCAGGAAGAGAGGTACATTACTTTGTTGCTGTTGTGGTGTAATGGTGACGGTACTCTGAACACGCGTTGTAGCGTAACGGAGCACCCCCGCCACTGCCATCATGGCCCTCATTCACCTCACCACTGGCACCCTGCTAGACTTCACTATTTTTTTTTTTTTCTTTTTTCTCATGTGTTATTGTCTGAGGTCTTCTTGTGTCCTTCACATGCCTTCCCTGTCCCTCCTCCCCCACGTCTTCCTAGAACACTGTGGAATTATCAAGGACATTGCTAACTGAGAGAGAGAGAGAGAGAGAGAGAGAGAGAGAGAGAGAGAGAGAGAGAGAGAGAGAGAGAGAGAGAGAGAGAGAGAGATAAAGAGAGAGAGAGAGAGAGAGAGAGAGAGAGAGAGAGAGAGAGAGAGAGAGAGAGAGAGAGAGAGAGAGAGAATGTAAAAAAAAGAAAACAAGGAAATAAAAAAAAAGTGGAAGTAAGACAGGTTTTCCTTTATACTTCCAACCTAGTACCCCTCCCCCTCAGGTTACGAAAGTTTCCTAATGTACCGCCTCATCGCGTGCTGTGGGGGTAGTGGTCATGGGGGAATAGGGGAGGACGCAATTAAGAGGTCAGTTAACTGAGCGTCAGCATTCCAACAACTCACTGCGGACAGAAAATTATTATAGGGATATTTCCATGTGTGGGTATCGATACAATAATGTTTTGTTCACGTTTATTTACTTATTTTATTTATCTATTCATTTACTATTATAGAAAAGGGGATCTGGAAAAGGGCATAAAAAGGATAAAAAGAGAGAGAGAGAGAGAGAGAGAGAGAGAGAGAGAGAGAGAGAGAGAGAGAGAGAGAGAGAGAGAGAGAGAGAGAGAGGCGGCTCACTGGAGACATCAATCCCAAAAGAGAACTGCCGAAAAGAGTACCCAAAATCTCCTAATGATACACGTCTTGAGTAACACATATTTCATAGTTTTATCAAATGCCTATTGCATCATAGACGTTAAGTGATCTTTCTCTAGTCAGCCATTGACCCGTTACTTTCGCTAGAGGGAGGGCAGAGGCCTCCCTGTAACTAGCAGACAGGATTCCGCCTTCCTGATAGCCCAGGCTCACATTGAGACACAGGTGACACAGGTGACGCAGGAAAGGGGAGGGAAGAAAACTGCGTCTCACGCAGTCGTTGCAATGCATAATTTCCAGCACGCGTACTATAGCGCAGCATAACAAAACCTTAAAAACACAACCAGTTTTCCCTGATCCCGACTGGTTTTTGGGCATTACATCCTTCAGAGGCTATGCCATTTTATACAATAATGTGCACATCTTTAAACTGATCTCGGCTCTTGAAATAGTTAATGTATCTTCCATCAGACAGCTCGGAAGTTAGAGCCAATTCTCCACTCCACACGGACTTATTTCTTTTACCAAAGCCATGCAATAACATTACTTTCTTGAATTTATTATCTGAGTTGGACTCTGACCCAAGGTTTCCAAAGTAATCCTTTGCAACAACCATGACCACAGGTCGGGAAACTCCACCTCAATGTGCGCACCACACCTAGCTGCCGAGTGTTCTGATCTGCCCTGCCCTGTGTTCAACCTGCTCTGCGCTGCCCTACGTCTCAATATGCGCTTGATCTATGATATAAGTTATTGATGCTTAATTTGAAATTTCATTCGCATGAATTATTACCCACCGCATGAACTAAACTCGCAAAAACAGACACTTATCCTTACTGGAATACATAGCCAAGTAAGCCCAGTACATCTTACATGTAAAGAAGTTTTGACTCGTAAACACAATTATTCACCGTCTCTAAATTATATACTAGTTAGAATACATTCATTGAGCTTACCCACACGCCTACACCAAGAACACTTAGAAAGTATCCGCACATGACCAGGATGTCAGGCCAGGCCAGCCGTGAATCCCCCACCATCCTGCTGGTCCCTGGACGCCTGCACGCAACACCTACGCCACCTTGCCAGCTCTCACACTCTGTGATGCACAACACACACTGCATGTAGTACCTTGTTCCCGTCCAAGGACTGGAAGGTTGCCACCCATTGTTTTACACTATTGCAGTGTCTACATATATAATTACCATTGTTCCTTATTTATTATCCGTTATTTCTTCTTCGATATCAGCATACCTGTAGATAATACACTAGGTTTCTGAATGCAGTTACAGACGTATGTACGTAAATAAGTGCATTCTGTTTGCAAAACGAAGACCGCAATGACACGCGGGTTCCATAAGCAGGAGTCGCTCCAGGTAACAATTAACCGTCTTATTCGGCGGCTGCCAGGTGATAACAGTAACATGCGAGAAAACACAGTGCAAAATATGAATAATCTCTCTCTCTCTCTCTCTCTTACAAATGAAGTCTTTACACCTACATTATTTTGTATCCTCATGGCTGATCTGAGCGTGGCTGTCAGACACTCACTTACACAGCACTGGCCCCTCCACACTGCAAATTTACTTCTTTTCTCTGACTTCCCTTATTTTGTGCAATACCTATTTGATTTCATGATCACTGGATCAGAAGGCGATCAAAGATAATGAATGTGGTAAAATAAGGTTAAAAATTAAAAGCAATAATGGAATATTACGAGTTCACTTCATGGACGGAGTAACAACTTTTACATTTTTTTTTTCTAAGAACTACCTTTGTACTGTAGATATAACTAATGATATTTTCTAGACAAAAGTTCTGAACACGATGACATTATTAGATTTTAGATAAATGGGAAAGGAAGAGCGGTAAGCAAGCGCAAGACAACAGCAGCAGCAACAATGGCTAAGCTCAGCTTCTGTTGTAGTACTTACATAGTACATCTGTCATCCCTAGTTTTGGGCAAAAGTTGCTAACCAGAAACAGAAGGGAAGCAGGTCTACTCATATCACTATACAAAATTTCTTAAGTATTAAAAAGACTCTCTCTCTCTCTCTCTCTCTCTCTCTCTCTCAGGCGCACCGTCGATCGCTTGACCCAATACCCCCGAGGGTGTGGATGAGATAGACACACTGATCACATCACTGTCAGTGGGAGAGTAGACTGGAGTGCATAGGAGACAGCCTGACTAAAAAATAAATAAATAAATAAATAAATAGTACCTTTTTTTGTTACTTGTTCCACCTACGTAAAAACAGCTCTCACATATGACAAAAATTGTGCCGTAAATGCGTTGTTTTAAAAATGTTAATGCATAGTATTACTTTATTATTTAAACTGTTGTTTTACTAGGACACTTTTTCTTATTGCATCAT
The DNA here is from genome assembly GCF_035594125.1 of Scylla paramamosain. Classification (NCBI taxonomy): domain Eukaryota; kingdom Metazoa; phylum Arthropoda; class Malacostraca; order Decapoda; family Portunidae; genus Scylla; species Scylla paramamosain. The sequence continues at coordinate 13,422,483 of NC_087153.1, forward strand.
ATTGTTGTATTTCTTAATTTTAAGATGATCTAATCAGTTGGACTTTATTTTAAACAGAGTATTTTGTAAACACATATACAGTACTATGTTACTGCTTGGAGAATCTTGTTCTCTTTATGAGAGAGAGAGAGAGAGAGAGAGAGAGAGAGAGAGAGAGAGAGAGAGAGAGAGAGAGAGAGAGAGAGAGAGAGAGAGAGAGAGAGAGAATTTTTTATTATTTGTAGCCTCAAACAGCCAGTATAGCCTTTTGCTTAGAAAGGATAAATAATTCATACAAGTACATAACAATATACATACAACATTGTTGCAAAAATAATGATGAATCTAAAAGTAAAATCATCTCTATCAGTTACAAGATGATGCATCTGAAATGACATACCTATTGGCCAGTTTAGTTCTGAGAGTGTCTATGCTCCTCTCTTGAAACAGTTCAAGTTGTAGGTAGGAGATAAAGTGAAGTGGGTAGAGAGTTTCAGAGCTTACCAGTGAAAGAGATGAAAGAGGTGAAGATACTGCTTAATTCGTAAGGTGACAAAATAGGGATCAGAATGAGTAGAAAGCCTTGAGCAGTAAAACTGGAGGAGGAGGAAGGAAATGCAGATAGCAAGTTTAGAAGAACAATAGCCATGGGAATAATGGTAAAAATAGAAAGAGCTGCAACATTATGACAGAGTGTGATAGACTGAAGACTGTTACAGGAGGAGTGTAGATGAAGTGGAAACCTTTAGATTTCACCCAGTCACTCAAAAATAAATATCAAAAGATAAGAGTGTTTTCTGGAAGGCCTTTAATAAGATGATACACCAATGGAAGTTATCAATGGCAATATGAAGAAAGAAAAACCTGACTAAAAAAAAAAAAAAACTTGAAATTCCGTTCCTTGAAATGTAACTTTTCTCATTAATCATATATCTCTCCCATAAGCTTTGGACCAATTCCTAAGAAGTATTAACCAAGAAGAAAGTATAAACCATACAACAAAACCATGCCCAACTATATAAAATCTTTCAAATTATGGAAGAAGGATTAGTTGTTATTTTCTTACACATAAAATGAGAGAAAAGCATGTCTTTACTTACCTAACTACAATCCTATACAAAGGCCACACTACATCTTTACAGAAAAATTGACTGAAACATAATAAAGGAAATAATCTAAACAAATATTTTTCTACAGAAATCATTTATATATCATGTCTCCATTAAAATGCAGATATGTACAGTATATCACAACATATCCACACTATGTCATAAAAGCAAACAGAGTCTTGATGCAAGGCAATAAAACCCTCTATTTTAATCTCAGAATGAAATGACAGCAGAAGAGTTCACATCCTGGAGCAGTAAAACCAGTCCTTGTAAACTCTGTTGTAAATATTATGTTGTTCACATATGTTGCTTGTAACTCTTATTGATCATGTGAAATTAGACATGAAATGAATGCAGTTAAAAAAAATTATTAATTCTTTATGTTGTTAGAAAATAAAAAGTAAAATTAAAGATTATTCTTCATGGTAAATCATAAATTACGAATCATATTTACTTAGACACAAAATTAAAAGAGCTAAAAATTACAGATTATTTCTCATGTTAAATTAGACATGAGATGAACACAGCTAAAAAATGTATTCTTAATTGTGATAAAGCAGACACAAAACCAACACAGCTGAAAACCATGGATGTACACATGACTTAACAATGACCACATAATTACAAACACATCACTGTGCCCTGACAATGCACCATTCACTCCCATAGCTTATTCTGTTCTCGCACCACTTTGTGACTGTAGTTAGTGATGATGGTGTGTGTGTGTGTGTGTGTGTGTGTGTGTGTGTGTGTGTGTGTTTACCTAGTTGTATTTACCTAGTTGTGTTTTACAGGAAAAGAGCTATGCTCGTGCTGTCCTGTTTCCATATCTATAAGCATCCAGCTTAACTTTAAATTCATGAATATTTGTTGCATGTACCACTGTTTCATCTAAGTTGTTCTATATTTCTATGCTTCTATTTGGGAAACCATATTTCTTGACATCTCTTCTACTTGCTGTTTTCTTCAATTTTACTCCATGTCCTCTTGTATCTCTTGAGTCCCACACAAATAAGTCTTCTTTGTCAACTATATCCTTACCCTTTAAAGCTCTGTATATAGCAATCAGGTCTCCTCTTTCTCTTCTCTCTTGTAATAATGGAAGCTTCAATCTCCTTAATCTTTCTTTATAGGTTAAATCTCTCAAAATTGGTACCAATTTGGTTCCAGCTCTTTGGATCCTTTCTATTTTCCTTATTTCCTTTTTATTATGGGGTGACCAAACAATTGTGGCATATTCCACTTTTGGTTGAATCACATATTCAATCAACTTTCTCATCATCTCTTCATCTATGTAAGCAAATGCCCCTTTCATCTTTCTTAGTAATTCATGTGTTTCCCCAACTATTTTGTTTACAGGTTTTTCTGGTGATAAATTATCACTGATTGTAATTCCCAAGTCTTTTTCTTCTTTGGTTTTCTTAATTTCC
>NC_087153.1:13427500-13450000 GCF_035594125.1 Scylla paramamosain
GAGAGAGAGAGAGAGAGAGAGAGAGAGAGAGAGAGAGAGAGAGAGAGAGAGAGAGAGAGAGAGAGAGAGAGAGAGAGAGAGAGAGAGAGAGAGATGCATAATTTCTGTAGATAATGAAAGATCAGTACAAGACTAAGACAAAAGTGCAGGAACATTCTCCTGATAAGTAGTTGACTTCCTGCAAAGCTAAAAAAAGAATCTTCTCATTCTTTAGGTTCTACAATGAATAATACACAAACACCACATAAAATTAGTAACATACTGTCAAAAATAAAGGTCACCACTAGTCACAAATGTCTGTCACCTGCTAAATTAATGCGAGATAGTTTGTTCTTTTCCTTACTACTGTCTTTCTGTCTTTGTGCTGTGGGAAACTTACATAATGTTCTGCTTACGGTGCAAAGCTTCCTTTCCTTCTTCTACAACATCCAGTAAAATTTGGGCAGAAAGGCAGATACTCAGTCCAAGCCATCCTGAAAAATACATATTACTGCCTTATTAACAGTATCATATGGAATCAAGGTACTGGTTGGCTGAAAACTTACAGAAATTTCTTAAAAATCATATTCTTTTCAATTTTAAATACTGGGAATGATCCTCTTTTTCCATCATCACCATTAATATACTTTTACTGTATATTCTCCCAATTATTTGTTTTCTTCCTAATTTCTTCTTTCACTTTTCTGGATCCTCTCTCCCCCATGTGACAACCTCTTGAAAGCATTCCCATGACTTGGCTCAGTCAATACATGGAAATAAAATGTGATCTAATGATGAGCTACATTTAGATTAAAAAGATACTGTACTCTTATAAATATGAACACTAATAGATAAATGCTATTTTCCCTGAATAACTAATTTCCTTAAGCAGGGAATAAACACAGCTGAGTCACATATTTCTGTACATTAAATATCATAGTCATTAAAGAAACTTCACTAAAAACATGCTATTGTTCACTCACTGTTTCATAAAAAAACAGCAGATACATCAATTTGCATACAAGACCAACATGCCACAAAGTAGTGGAACAATAATACCTGCACATTACTTTAAGAATCATTCAAAAATATTTCTCAATTTCTTTTATATTCCAGCCTTCTAACACCTTAATGAATATTTCCAAAGACCATATCATATACTTGTTCTTTATACAGTGTACTTACTTAATTCTAAAACTTTCTTATTTCTCTTACTCTTCTTCCTATGTTACAGGAAAACATATCAACTACTGTAAAAAGTGGATCGTATCATTCCTAAACTTGATCCAATCAGCTAGAATCTATAAAAAAAAAAGTGCCCCTCTTTATGATGAAGAAAAGGAAGACAATTAAATGTATGCTGATGAACAGAATGGACATATTGCATTAAATATCACAAATGAAAATGGAGAAGTGCTTACTTCCTTATTGTCTCCATGCCTATTGGAAGGTCATAACAATCTGATTTTATTTCATCCTTTTCTGATGATGAAATCAGGTGTCTGTTCCACTTCAGCAGCCCACGCTCCTCTGGTGTGCCTGCAAAGAGTGAATGAAGTTTGTTCATGAAAATATAATGAAAATATAAAACAAGATGTGGTAGGCTGAACAAATGCTACGTAAAATGTACAAGTATCTAATTCACAGGAATAAGGTGGGGAAAGATGGACAGTCATCACACCCTGACCTCTACATGCAATGAGCACAAGAACATAAAAACAAGATAATGAAGGAAGCTGCAAGAAGCTGTCAGGCCTACATATAGTCCCTGCATGAAACATACATACCTATCTTCACATATCACCCTCATCTTAAATGTGTCACAACCAAAGCCAGCAATTTTCACACCCTCTGTCACCTCACACCACAACCACACCCAAGCCCACCATGAATAGGAATTTCTCCATTTTCCACAGCAGGCTTCAGTTTAAGTTGAGTGGTAGCATCATGAAATACACAACTAAGAGCAGCTCTGGGGATAGTGAAGTAGTACAAGTTCATTCACAGTCCTCGCATAATTTCTAAATTTATAATGCATTAAAAAAAATTAAATATGCTATTTTTTTTTAGAGAGAGAGAGAGAGAGAGAGAGAGAGAGAGAGAGAGAGAGAGAGAGAGAGAGAGAGAGAGAGAGAGAGAGAGAGAGAGAGAGAGAGAGAGAGAGACCAAACTTTTATCTTTTTAATAAAGAATGAGATTTATATCCTAAATACTTCTTCCATAACATCAAATGCTATTTTCATATTCACTATCACTTTCAAGACATGCTACCATAATCTCTTACTAGATATACAACAAAGGGATTATACAAATACAACATATCCATACTAGCCACTTCCTCAGGCACATACTCAGGTCCATATCCCTAACAAATACCCTCCATGCTCTTCACCTGGAATAGTGTTGTCCAGGAAGCAGCCAAGGATGCCCCCCATAAGCATGGAGGTTTGCAGGAGTACAGTCAAAACCTGATCAAAGGTTTCACTCCCAGTTTGTATGGCATCACTATTAGCTTGAAACCACTGTAAATTAGAGACAATAATCAGTTAGTTTACAGGCCACAAAGAACTTATATTGACTCTATTAGCAGTACTTCCTTCATTCATGTTATCTTATCCTTTCACCTTACAAATGCCCTTCTCCTCCTATCAAGACCTTTAATTTTACTCACATACTATACTTTCTTACATGCTTTACTCTCTATCCTCCCAGTGTGGCAATACTATCTCAGTGTGTTTCTTTTCATCCACTGCACCATTTCTCAATTCATTCCATTTGCAAAGGCAGTCATACCAAATCTCTCATACATACTTTCATTGCTCTTAGTTTCCCTCTTATCCCTCCATATGTCCCTTTCAGCTAACTAATTTCCACAACAAGCATTCTTAATTGCTCTATCCTATTCCATGTCCAAGTCTCTGATCTGTATGTCAATTTGGCAGGAGAGCACTACTTCCTAAACCTTTCTTTACATCAACGGACACATTTCTCCCTTTCATTTCTTGTAAGAGATCCTACAGTATCCTTACTAAACACTAGCATCTCACCTTAGGTAATGCCAGCCCAAAAAAGATGGAGAACCCAATGACGAAGATGTTTCTGGAAGAGGAGAGGCTGACATACTGAAGTGAAGACAAGCCCACAGCAGTGATCATAGAGAACATAACTAAGAAGATTCCACCCACTACTGGATCTGGGATGGTCACCATTGCTGCTCCAAATTTTCCAACAATGCCAGACACCATCATGGTGACAGCTGCAAACTGAACCACACGGCGGCTGCCCACCTATACAAAAAGCATAAACACACTTATCTTTCTTTTCATTACTCATCTTTCTTTTCATTAAGGTAATGCTTCATTGCTAGATCAAATTAATATTACTTCTCAAATGCTACATATTTACAAACTATAATAAAATACATAATACACTGAACAGTTTTCCATTATCTGAATCTTAAAATGTAATAAAATATAAAAAAGTCTTCTGGATGTTTAAACAATTCCCCATATATATTCATTCTAGAAAGATTCAAAATCTAAGGAGGCATTATTCTTAAAGAATATGGTAAAACTTCAAAGAGCATTCACTTCTCAAATCTTTAAAGACCAAAATAATTCCAATGCATCTAATTAAATTACCTTGGTTTTCTTTGATACATAAATAATCCATGAAGCAAAGTCATTGAAACTATGAAAAGAAATGGATTTTTAAATAACAACAATGATCTCTTGAAAGAAAACTTATATTGACAAGCAAAGAGATGAGAACCATTAACCTTCAATTCCTTGAAAAAGAGAGAACTTTGAAATAATACAAAAACTTATAAAACAAGCAAAAATTCAAGTTCATCAAAACTGTAACTAATGAAATTTTAACAGCATCTGACAAAAGAAAATATCAAATAATCTGATAATAAGAAAAGATGTTGTAGGAATAAAATGTATGGAAAACTTCCTTCTCCCAAGTCTATCAATACTGGTGTTCCTCAGGGTTCTGTCATGCCATCCACTCTCTTTTTATTCTTTGTCAATTATGTAAGATACAGTCAGTGTTCCATCCACTCCTACTGTGATTATACCACTCTGCATTCTTCCATGTCTTTTCTTAGATGTCCAACCTTTCAGGAATTCAACAACACATGCATGGAAGCCACAGAGTGCTGGATTTCTAATCTTTTTACAATCTCTGATGAAGGCAGAGCAAACTTAGTGATGTTCAAAGCCTCAAAACCCAATTTCTCCATCTATCAATTTGACTCAACCTTTCAAATCCCTCATCTTCACTGACACTCATCTGTACCCCTCTTCTGCTTTGAATATCCTTGGTCTGTCCTTTACTAATAATCTAAACTGGAAACTTCATATTTCATCTCTAGCTAAAACAGCTTCTATGAAGTTAGGCATTCTGGGCTATCTCTGCCAGTTTTTCTCATTCCCCCCAACTACTAACTTTGTACAGGGGCCTTAACTGACCATGCATAAAGTACACTGCACATATTTGGGAGGGTTCCACTCACACTACTTTTCTGAACAGGGTGGAATCAAAAGTATTTCATCTCATCAGCTGCTCCCCTCTAACTGAATGTCTTCAGCTTCTCTCTCTTCACCACAGTGTTGCATCTCTTGTTATCTTCTGCCAATATATTCATGTTAACTGCTCTTCCTCCTGCAGCCTTGCTGCACAAGAAACTATTCTCTCTTGCCCCTATTCTCTCCACCTCTCTAATACAAGAGTATTCTTGATCTTCTAGTAAATTCTGGAACTCCCTGCATGCATCTGCATTTCCCTCTATCTATGACTTGAGATTTCACAAAACTTATCCTTTAATTTTGAATTATCCATTTGTCATTTCTTGAGGTGGATTGAACCACGTCTCAGGATCAACATGCTTCTCCAGAGTCTCATGTTGCTGGTTCAATATGGAAGTCTCAAACAAAAATGAGGAAATATAAGGAGCAATCAACAGATAGAGCAGCCAGCAGCCTACCAAGCTGAGGAAGGACCTACACAATTCTCCTGGAACTCCCTTTTGTCAACACCACAGCCAAGGATATACTACTATATTGCAAGGGCATCACATTCTTGCTATGCCTCATCGCCATGCTACTATTCCCCTCTTACATTAGAAAAAAGGTAGCTGCAAAGGATCATAATGTAAAGTAAAATCCCTCTCATCCGGCATTCGAGTATCCGGCAGCTTCAAGTATCCGGCACATCTTTCCCTGAGCCTTAAAATCAATAAAAAATCAATGTGTACTCATAAAACCGATTAAAATTCCCGCGCGAGGCATACTTTGTCCCCTCGCCACTAGAGCGCACTGCTTTGCGCCACCCGCGGCCCACTGCACCGTGTTTACTCAGTGACTCAGTCCCGCATGTGCACTGTTTATTGCCTGACGCCTTCATCATGCCTAAAGTTGTAGAAGAGAGGAAGCGTGTTGTGGCAGCATGGGTGGCAACGCGTGGCACGGCGATCAGCTGATCTTTGTTATGGTAAGATGCGTGAGTGAAGGGTGGTGATTGTGGACATAATTTCACTTCTATTCAAGTATCCGGCAATATTCACGTATCCGGCATGTCGATGATCCCGTTGATGCTGGATAAGAGGGATTTTACTGTATGACAGACTGATGAACTTTTGGTAAGGAAAATTCACTATGTTGAGTTACATCAAGAGCGATATAACAAATTTGATTTATTAGAATTTGGCTTGGCTGAATTACTCCATTAAATTCAATTTTACTATAATTCATATTAACAAAATAATCAAGTCATATTATTATGTCATTATTATCATACCATTATGACCTTTAATACATATAGGACAAATTATTTCATGCTCACTTTTGTTACTCCAATAGCTCCAATATTCTCAGAGTAAGAAGTAGTGCCATTGCCAGAGCCCCATAGTCCTGCCAGCAGACACCCAATGCCTTCAAAGCCAATGCCTCGATTGATGGCATGGACAGGTGGGGGAGGAGCTCCTGCCAATATAGGTAATTTTGTCAGAACCAGACTTTTATCACATTACACTATTTGATGTACAGACCCTCAAAATCAGTTATTGCCATGAAAATTATAGATGGTCTCAAGAGTCCAGATCAAATGAATCCTGAATTTCCTGCTCCAGATCAGAAAAAAAAAAAAAAATTGCTAGCATCAAAAATGTACACCATTTTAATTATTGTTTTTGAAAAAAAAAAAAATAAATAAATAAGTAAAAACAAGTAATATCTATTCTCTGTCTTCTAATGTTCTACCTAAGGGTTGAGTTTGATACCTGTCCACCTTTCTCCATTCTTCCTGTTTTCCAAGTGGTGCAGCATTAATTTGCCTCTATGAGACAGCTGGGTTTCTGTGAATGAATGCTGAATGGCACCAGGCACTGTCCAAGAGTGGATATGTCCAGTTGTGAGAGGCACTCAGATTTTCCTTGCTGGTGAGGTAGTCTTGCCTGGGACTCAGAGGTTTTGTATGCCCTATACAATGTTCCCACTTAAAAAAGATCCTTAGTTTGTCAGGGCACCTCTGAGGGCTTAATCCTTTCATTGCAGTATCCAACACTTCACAGGTAAACTGATACAGGCACAATACAAGATGTTTCACAAGCATCTAAAGCAATTAGGAGATGGATTACAAGAGCTTTCCAGTGTCTGGCCTATATAATATTTAAATGTGTTTGTAGAACAAAAGGAAATATCTCAGAGTGGTTGGGGATTACTGAAAGATGTATCAATAGCAGTTAAAGGGTTAAGGATAATGAAGAAACCCATGATAGATAGGCTTGGATGTGATTGGCTGAAAGCAGGTATGAAAACTGCTGGCTTTAGTTGAAAATAAGCAAGGCTGCAAGAAGCCATCAGGTTTAAGCACATGGCAGTCCCTGTTTGAAACATACGTATCTATTTCCACTGATCATCAACATCTATAAAGTTGTCTAATCCTCTTTTAAGCTCCCTAATGACTCAGCACTAACAATCTGATTGATTCCATTCTGTTCATCTTCCACTCTATTTGAGAGTTAATCTTCCTTCCTATCTCTTTCTTAAATCTAACTTTTCAAGCCTAAACCCATTATTTCTTGTTCTTTCTTGATTACTTATACTGAGAATTTTGCTTACATCATCCTTGTTATATCCCCTATACCACTTCTTTATCAGGTCACCTCTTAACCTACACCTCTTTAAGGAATGTAAATTTTAAACCATCAGCCTCCTTTCATAAGTAATAACCATCATCCCTTGTATCCTTTTAATCATTCTCCTTTGTACTGATTCTAATAGACCTACATCCTTCCAATAATTTTGGGAATAGAGATGCACAGCACAATCTATATGAGGTCTGACCAGTGCCAAATATAAATTACAATGAAATTACAATTGAATCATATAACATATTAAATTAAAATTAAATGAGTCACTATTTCACCAGTACATTTTGCTTTTCACTTTACCTGCAATCCTGGCACAAGCATAGTAGTCACCAATACTTTCAATCATGGAGGCAATCACACCAGCCACCATGCCCAACACTGCAGCTGCTGACACAGTAGGCAGTCCCCACTGGCCTGTGCCAAAAAATTTCCTATGAATACATGGTGTAAATATTTTTACTGGAAATGTACTATTAGAGAGATATTTTCAAAATTGATTGTATTGTATGTTTGTACAGATAATTGTTCAGTAAACCTACATGGGTAGGGAAACCTGAACCACGGTGACTTGTTGATAAGGTCTATATTGAGGTCTGTGCGTGCCGGGTTACCCTCAGGAAGTAATTCTGCGGCTGTCAGAATAGCACACAGGCCCCAGGAAAGAAGGATTGCTAAAAGCACCTACAAAAAAAGTAAAATAAGGGGAAATTAGTCATAAACCTGATGCCATGCATACAGTATCCTATTGTGTGGTCTTTAGCTAATACAAATGGCCATCAATCACCTGCGATTGGGCAAGATGAAGCATTCAGGTGAGGCACTCAAGCAATCATGAGATCATTATAATGGATCCAGGCTGACTTCGTACTCAGGGTGTTGGGTGTACCTGTCTTTTTTTTTTTTCATGTAGGAAAGGTACCACCCAAGGGCAAAAAAAAAGAAAAAAAAAAAGCCCACTAAGGTGATGGCATTGCTGTCATGTTGACTGTCAACAGGCACATGATGGTCTCTCTTTCTCACTTATACTGTAATCCTTTCCCTTAATTTTTCCAAAATCATAAGTTGTTATGTACAAGTGCATGGTTTTTTTTAATGGCTTTCAATTTGATGATGAAACAATATCACTGTATATCTTTTGGTACAATTAGCAATGCATATAAGCCATGTGACTCTGTCTCCCCAGTATCCTTGACACATGAATCCCTCAGGTTGCATTGTGCTTGCCATGGGCGGGTCAGATCACTTCAGGATTGAGGTGGCAAAAACATGGACAGGTACAGCCAACTATAGCTGCTGTGGAGATAACATAAATGGTGGTTTGTAGGACTGAAAACTCTGAATGAACAAAACATCTAAAACTTCACACTATTTTGTTAATGTGTTTACGGTGATCAGTTGAGATCAGACAAGCCACAGCATTCTGGGAAGATGACCAGGAACTCATGACATTATTATTTACTGTAAAGATGTTTAAGCTAAAAACTAAAATTTCTGTCTAGAAAGTTTAAAATTTGAGGAGTACAGTATGTAACAGTGGAGTCATGCTAAGGAAAGGAAGTCAACAGATAATGGGAAGTCATACTTGCTCTTCCTTCATTTCTTATAGTTTGTCATAATACTAGGAATCTATATACATACAATGCTATATAAAATTCCTCAAAGGAAAATTACAAAGACTGAGCTACTCACAAAAAAAGTATGGTTTTGGATTAAGGAAAGCACATATAAGAAAATAGAAAATTAACAAGCTGACTGTGCTGCATAGGCAATCCACACCACCATTCCAGAAATAATAATAACACTCAATACCTCAAAGTTATTGACAACAAAAAACTTCTATAAAAACTAAAAGTTATTAATTTCATAACTTCATCATTTGAGTCAGATTTCAATCTAAAGATTTATTAGCAGAAAAATACTATCTAGCAATATATTGTGCACTGGGTCTGGAGAAGTATGAAATACTCACTGGGAAAAGTTTGAAGATGTAGAACCAAGATATAGTGCATCCTGATCCCACCTTGTAGGTAGGGATGGGCAGTGGGATCTCCTTCATGTACTGGGAGAACAGGATCAACAACACTATGGTTCTAGAGAAGATATGAGTGAACCAAAAGATGAAGAAACAAATATAAAATTTTAATCATGTCATGCCTGAAAATATTCAGCTAACAAATCCTGTCTTCTTAGCCTCACCAAAAATTATTGTATACTTAGGATACTGTAGCAAAGATAAATAAATTACTAACTATAGTGACCACAGTCTAATTTGATCTAGAAGCCACACCACCTGTTTTTTTTTTTTTTTCTTCTGATGGTGCAGCTGATTGGTTCATTCAAGATATTTTTGCCACATCCCTGAATTTCTTCATATTCGTATTTGATTAACATATTCTCAATCACATTCTTGGTTAACCTTGCTCTAAGCTGATTTTCTACAATATCAACTGGAGAAATAATAATATCAAAGTATCAATCTTTCAGAAAACTCTGAAAACAAATAATATACACCTAAATTATTTACATTAACACATCTATCTGGCTGTCAATGCTGGTGAGGTCTCCTGTGCCACATGTTGACAATCATATGAATGCCTTTACATAAATATGTTATTTGCTTCCACAATACAGTAAAATCCCTCTCATCCGGCATTCGAGTATCAGGCAGCTTCAAGTATCCGGCACATTTTTCCCCGAGCCTTAAAATCAATAAAAAATCAATGTGTACTCATAAAATCGATTAAAATTCCCGCGCGAGGCATACTTTGTCCCCTTGCCACCAGAGCGCACTGCTTCGCGCCACCCGTGGCCCACTGCACTGTGTTTACTCAATGACTCAGTCCCACGTATGCACTGTTTATCGCCTGACGCCTTCATCATGCCTAAAGTTGTAGAAAAGAGGAAGCGTGTTGTGCTTACACTTAAGCAGCTGATCAGATCAGATGATCTTTGTTAAGGTAAGATGCGTGAGTGTAGAGTGGTGATTGTGGACATAATTTCACTTCTATTCAAGTATCCGGCAATATTCAAGTATCCGGCATGTTGGCGGTCCCATTGATGCTGGATAAGAGGGATTTTACTGTATTTCTAAAGGGTTAATACTTTGCTGCAAATATTATTGTCTTCCAATTTATATCTTTGAAAATCAGCTAAGGGCAAGGCTACCTAGTAATGTGATTGAAAATATATATTAAAAATCAAACATTCAGGGAAGTGGCAAAAGTATTACAAGTGTACCAGTCAGCTGCGCCACCAAAAGAGGGAGGGAAACAAGGGACATAACTCCTAGATCAGCTTAGTTTACAGACACTATAGTACTATTCCTTTCAAAGGCAGTAACAAAGCTCATCTATACCTTCACCAAGTATCTCATGATGTCTCTAAACCCCTGCAGTAGTTTCACAAAAGCCTCTGGTAATTTTTCAAGGACCTTTCAATATGAAATCTGAGTCACAGCTATCTTAGTTGTCTTCTGATTGAGGCTTATCTGAGTGCAGAAAGGGAGATGAATGTAGTATGTGGTGCTGTATGGACAGTACTGTTTACCACTTTGTCAGTCCTAGTAAGTCACTTCCCAAGGAGAAACACCACCAAACAGGATAATAATAGGACTTACATAATGGCAATGCCCCAGTTTAGAGATGCTTTTTCTGCTGCAATGTCAAAAAGGGCCAGACCCACCAAGGTAACTGTCGGCACTATGGTTAATGGGGTAATCCATTTGAGTAAAAGTCCCACCAGTCCTGACAGGGAGAGGAAAGAAATGAGACATCATTTAAGTATAAATGTCATGATTATTGTTGGTTCAAAGGTTGTCTACTACTTTAGATTTCTAATAACAGCCTCTGTGTCAATCACTGTAATCTTGGCAGGTTGAGTGGTCAGCATCTACTCCTATGTCACAGCCCAGACATTTTTTGACAAATGAATATTATTTCTGGCATTTCTTTCCATCCAAGCCAGGCACCCAAAGTTATGAATTTCATTTGTGACAAGAGTGATGGCTCAATGTTCACAGGGTTATTCACAGGATTTAAAACAATTCCTGCAGATTTGTGTGCCTAGTGCCAATGGGCACTGATATGGCAAGTAATAAGTTAGTGTTAAGTGGAAAAATAACTCAAACTATTGTTCTAAGCACAAAAGGCATAAGCATGAGAAAATAGGAGAAAAAATAGAAAATGAAAAGAAAAAAACTATTACTCCAGTCAATAAATTTCTTCAAGTCTTCCCCTAAATTTCTATAGGAATCTTTGATAGTAGCTGTTCGTTATATTTTGGCATTATCAGCAAATGCCAAATATATTTACATAACTGAGCCCTGAGGGACTTCACCTGTTACATTCTGCTAAGAAGAATTTTCCTCTATGTAATATTCCTATCTTCTTTTTCTTTAGGGAATAATCAATCAGTTTTTATAATTTCTTTGAACATCTTCACATGTGTGTGTGTGTGTGTGTGTGTGTGTGTCTCAGAGAGAGAGAGAGAGAGAGAGAGAGAGAGAGAGAGAGAGAGAGAGAGAGAGAGAGAGAGAGAGAGAGAGAGAGAGAGATTTGATGTTTTATTAGGTGGCTTACACCGTTGTATAACGTGGATAATCATTCATATATATATATATATATATATATATATATATATATATATATATATATATATATATATATATATATATATATATATATATATATATATATATATACACACACACACACACACACACACACACACACACACACTAGCTAAAACAGCTTCTATGAAGTTAGGTGTTCTGAGACGTCTCCGCCAGTTTTTCTCACCCCCCCCCAGCTGCTAACTCTGTACAAGGGCCTTATCCGTCCATGTATGGAGTATGCTTCACATGTCTGGTGGGGTTCCACTCATACTGTTCTTCTAGACAGGGTGGAATCAAAAGCTTTTCGTCTCATCAACTCCTCTCCTCTAACTGACTGTCTTCAGCCTCTCTCTCACCGCCGCAATGTTGCATCTCTAGCTGTCTTCTACCGCTATTTTCATGCTAACTGCTCTTCTGATCTTGCTAACTGCATGCCTCCCCTCCTTCCGCGGCCTCGCTGCACAAGACTTCCTTCTTTTTCTCACTCCTATTCTGTCCACCTTTCTAACGCAAGAGTCAACCAGTATTCTCAATCATTCATCCCTTTCTCTGATAAACTCTGGAACTCCTTGCCTGCTTCTGTATTTCCACCTTCCTATGACTTGAATTCCTTCAAGAGGGAGGTTTCAAGACACTTATCCACCAATTTTTTACCACTGCTTTGACCCTTTTATGGGACTGGCATTTCAGTGGGCATTTTTTTTATTAGATTTTTGTTGCCCTTGGCCAGTGTCCTTCCTACATAAGAAAAAAAAAAAACCCACAAGGCGGGGTCCATTGAGTCTAAGTTCTTTTATGGGTCTGTGGATATTATAACACATATGCAAGTAGGGTACGCGACAACATATGGTCATTAATAACCTACAACTGCAATAACGCACTGGAATTCTAATAAATATTTAATCTGAAAAAAAAAAAACGAATCAAAACTGGTATAACGAACTCGCCACTCGTGCAAGCAATGAAATTTTAATAAGAATTTAATCGGAATAACAAACTAAAACTCACAAGACTAACTCACCAGCTGTGCAAGCTGCTGGTCAACTATCCGGCGTTTGTCTCTTCCTCCCTTTTTTTTTTTCCTTTCCTCTCCTTTCTTTCATCTTGTCTCAAATCTCCCTCTCTGTCACCTCCCCTCCCCCTTATCTGTCAGGGATAAGGGACAAGGGAGTAGTACCTCGCTCTCTCTTTCCTCCTCTTTCATTTTGTCATTTTCGCTTCATCCTTTCTCACTCCTGTAAACGTAATTCCATTTTCATTCCCAATCGGTCTCATTCTATTAAGCAATCCTTAGAATTGTTGTTACCTTTACACACACACACACACACACACACACAGAGAGAGAGAGAGAGAGAGAGAGAGAGAGAGAGAGAGAGAGAGAGAGAGAGAGCGTTCAATCCATTTCAGAATTTCATAAAGCTGGTAAAACACACACACACACACACACATATATATATATATATATATATATATATATATATATATATATATATATATATATATATATATATATATATATATATATATATATATATATATATATATATATATATATATATATATATATATCAAGGATAAAAAATATATACAAGTACCTGAGAATCCAATGACGATCTGAACTATGGAAGACACTGCAATGGCGCCTTGAATCTCCCTTATGCGAACCTGCCACACTTCCTCCACTTCCTCCGCGGTCATGTTGCTCTGTAAGGCATCATCGCAGGACTCAAACTTGGTATTGAGGATGGCGATTGTAGGTACCAAGAAGCTAAAAGTGCCACCCTGGATGATTGGTAACCTGTGATGAAACATGCATGATTTGATATAAAAAAAAAAAAAAAGGCGGTGGTGCGTCATATAGCATCATTGGTATTCTTCCCCTATCTTCTATTATACTCTACCCAAATCATCTGCATGACTCATATAAGCTAGATTCAAGCAGCTCTAATCAACAACAACAAAATAGGAAACTTCCCCTCTCCCCATAAGTTTTTTTTCCCCCTTGAACAACTTTCTACACATGTAAAATGATATCATATGAGATGGATGTCATTAATGCATGAATGGCGTACAACACTTCACCTGATTCCAATGGTAGACTGAAGGAATGTCACCATTCCTGACACGAAAAGAATGGTGCACAAAAGTTTGCCTCTTGCAGGATCACTAGAGTCGATGCAGATGAGAGGAGTGAGGATGTATGGGATGGAGATAGTACTCCCAACCATTGTAAGGAATTGCTGCAACAGGGAGGGAAGTATAAGTCTCTCTCTCTCTCTCTCTCTCTCTCTCTCTCTCTCTCTCTCTCTCTCTCTCTCTCTCTCTCTCTCTCTCTCTCTCTCTTAATTAAAGACATGATCAACCGCAGTCATCACAAATAAAAATGCAATACCTAATACGGGACTAAGTTAAAATACTGCAGGGATAACACTTGGGCGAAGTTCAATTACGTAAAATTAGACTCTTTGGCTCCAGTAGTACTTTAAATTCTCAGTTAAATGCACCCTACGACACAATCTCTGCCTTTAGCTTATCAAGTGTGTCAAAGCGTAGTATACCAATCCGGAATCGCAATCCAGTGCTGTTTACAAGTATGAGGCTTTTGAGGTCCAAACAAAATAGTACTCCAATTAAAATTAAACTCTAATGATAATGTGTGTTAGTGTAACCTATTACTGGCTGCTTTATATCAATCACTTTAATTCCTTCTCGTCTGATTTCATGATCTACGAAAATGTTCCCTAACTAGTCTACCGAAATGCTCCCTAACATTTTTTACAAAAATCTATATACATTGTACAACGATGTCATACCTATTATGTGAGTGAGGAAAACGGTATCTGTCTCAAATTCTGTGTGTGTGTGTATATATATATATATATATATATATATATATATATATATATATATATATATATATATATATATATATATATATATATATATATATATATATATATATATATATATATATATATATATATATATATATATATATATATATATATATATATATATATATACTATTCTTGACGTGCATAGATTAATAATAGCACTGGTAACGAACGATGAAGATTTAGCCCAATTTCCAAGATCTAAATAATACAACATATCATATCTTGCCAAATGTACATTTTATCTCTGGTTCGCGGGATCTCATAAGAGGCATATATTGTCCATCTGCGTCACGTGGTCAAGAAACCAACATACAACGGTTAATGTGGCCTCGGCTTTGGAGGACGTTCCTGGTTTATTAATGTAGTTAGTACATATTTGCTTTCCTAGGCCTGAAAGCCAGCTTCAATCTCTAAGTCCCCGAGCACTGTGCATTGAGAGAAAGATATATATAAAAGGAACGCACACTGTATTAAACAGTAGATTTACTCCCGCTGCTACAATTTCCTGGCGTTCCCTCTTGTAATTTACGAGTGGTATGTACAATGTCCTTGAAATACCACATATGGGTTGGCGTATTATGATCTACTATTGTGGAACAAGAGAGTGGTGAGAGGAATGCTACATGCAGTGGATCAGTGAAGGAAACAGCTGTAGGGATTTGACTTGGCGTCAGCATGGTCAGTATCAAGAATTCAACATACGTTCCTTGGCAGTATTCAGATGAGCACTCAGATATCTTACCTGGCAACTGCAATATACGTTATTACACATATATATATAACCACTGTGTGTGTGTATGTGTGTATCCCTCTTTGCAGAGAATGTCAGCTATAACTAAGAGAGAGAGAGAGAGAGAGAGAGAGAGAGAGAGAGAGAGAGAGAGAGAGAGAGAGAGAGAAACTCGGTCTAGTTTTGAAACGCAATGACGCACAGATATATTATAAACCAACTTTCTTTCGAGGTACAATTAAGGAACAAGGAGGCCTAAACTGTTATGAAACTATAATCTGTCATTCAGGGGATCAGATAGGAAAATTCAGAGCCAATATATACTATACGGCAGTGATTTTCAGAGTGGCGCGAAGCAACTGCAGGTGCGCCGTGGGAACTCGGGAAGGAAGATAGATGTTCATTCAAACAACGTGCACAAGACAAATGTAACATATATCAGTCTCACACTGTCTTGTGTCACGGCTTAATGACAATGCATTTAATTCGTTGTGAATTTATATTATACTCTGTTTGTGAGAGCATACCTTACCGTATGTACGAATTGGTAACCTTTACTACGCCGGGGCATACGAACATTCATCAGTTCCACTTTTATATAAATAGTGATGGTGCACTTCGCCCATTTTAGCGCTTGCCTTGCTATACCGTGTGAGGAAAAGATTGAAAACCACTGCTCTAAGGAATGACTGCATGCACTGGAATTATGTCCGCTTCATCGCCGCTCAAGGTTAAACTCGATGTTTTTTAAAGAAAGATGAGTCGCCATCCATTAACTCTTACCTGGAACCCAAGGGGAATACTGATGTACCACGGGGGAACATCATCCACGGAGTACACAAGGTCATTCTCACTGCCGTCTTCTTTTTCCTCCGGTTCTCTCGCTGCTGGTGAAATGTCATTCACGCTGACCTATGAAATGGAAACAAAAAAATATTTCAAATTGAATTATATTTGTTTTTGTAATGGAACAATCTGTCTATGTTTCTTGTACCAGTAACGCATGGGAAACTATCAATTAATTTTCCCAAAGGATGGCTAACAATTTTTTTTTTTTTGTGTGTGTGTATGTGTGTAAAAAGTAGAGATAATCATACAAAATTACAGATAGATGAATACTGGCAGTAAAGGCAATATTCTTAATTCCTGACCAAGTATCAGGTCATAGTCCAGCTGTTGCATCGCCGGATAGAGAGTTCCAAGGACAACACAACCACAGAGGATGCATGGATGAATGCTCCCTCCATGGTAATGAGCCATGCTATCTTTTATCCATGCAGGATCGGGGAGAGGCCTTCGTCTGATAGCGTGATCACTATAAAGAATGAGGATCATACCGTGATGTCACCTGTATTCGTTCTCTGGCCTGTATTCCAAGGGCCCAGAGATGATTAGTCATGTCCTCTTGAGAACTCGGATATTCATTTCTGTGCCCTTTGGAAATAGTCGTGGTGAGAAAGCAAAGCGTTTCAGAACACGGACCTTATCAATCGGGATAGTGAGGAAGTCTTGGGGATGTACTGTGGTTTCATAACGTTCTCAGTTGATATAAATACCTATGTATAGTTTTTCTACATGAAGCCTATTGTGGGTGAAGGTGAAGACGTCCTCGGCACTCTGCTCAGAGTGGCCATGGCCGTCGTGTGGCATAACTGCATGCTGGTGTGAAAATTCCTCGATCTGGTTCTGGGAGATTGCGGTGCCTCAGCCTAAACAGCCACTGGGCACCGGATGTTGCTGATAATCCACAGCATGAGTTTCTGTTACTGGGTTTGCTATGTTTACAATCGTCCCAGTGTCTCCCAGCTGCTCTCTTTTGAGGCGGGTGCAAGATCTTGGGTGGGTGGCCGCTGCTCCTGACTCATCAAACCCATCCCGCTAATAATGTATTTATTACTAATGATAAACTAGGCATGGAAGAACGTAGTTATTTTCAAATATGTATTTTAAAATGAGTTGTCATACCTAACATGGCAGATATGTGAATAAATTATTACTGACGTCACTGTGTTAACTAAATATTCTATATTGTTCCTCAATGTGTGATCTTTTAATTTATTATTAGATTTTCCTAATTCATAGTTTACATTCTTTTTACCTTAGGAAGATTGATATTACACGTTATTTCACGTGAAAATTTAGACGTATGTGCGACCATGCACAAACTCAAGTTAAATAGTTTATTACGCTGTAACTTGCGGCACCTCGAGTAAGTACCTCCGTCAACAATTGATATTGGTGTCAATTTTACAAATTTCCTGCCTTGCGTCACGTGGTGGTGCACACGCAGCAGAGGTGCTTTGGCTCGGTGCGCAACTATTGGCTAAGAGTGCGGTACTTCAGAGACCTTTCATGCTTGCTGCTCTGACGTTGTCAGTTCCACACATTCCGTCCACTGTTTGTTTTCTCAGTAGAGGCTCCGTTCGCTATCTTGGAAAGTGTTCTACATATAGTTGGTCCTGTGTGCTTACAGAGAGCTCAGGGAAGGAATGATCTGCGGCGTTTACGAGTATCATAAGCCAGGCAAATACTGGTTGGAGTAAACACTTGTGAGGATGGTTAATTAATGTCTTGCTTCATCGACTGGTGTTTGTTATGTCTTTTCTATTTCCCTCTAGAACTTGCTCAATGGCAGCGATGAAGCTACAAACTCACTCCCACTCAGTCTAACTTACGCACATTCGGCTGCAGTAAAACCTCAGCTGCTCCTATTGTCCATGCATTCAGTAGCGAATTGTGTCACCCCCTACCTGATGAAGGCTGTTGTTTTCTGAAATTGGTTAAACCACCTCAAAACTAAGCCTTCAGGGCTCACTCACTTGACCTGCACAGGTTTTACTGCAGCCAAATGAACATCTTTTTTGTCATCTTTTTCTACTCATCGCACTACAGGATGTCCCAAGCATGGAAAGGACAGGCAGGCGGGCAGGCGATGTCAAACATTATAATATGTAGTCACATGGCTCCTTCCCGGTGGCGTAGACATGCAGTAATGATGTTCTGCAGGAGGTACAGATGGTGTGTTTAGCCAGCTAGGCACCACGCTCAGTTTTTCAATAGGTGTTCAAGAATCGTAACCCCACAAACCATCAACAAACAGAAATATAAACATGGCACAAAATATTGTAATGGCAGGCATCACGTTGATTTTTGGGAGGTAGGTTAGCATTGCAATGCTCAATCCATTTCGTGTTCCCGGTTCGTACGCAGCCCCCGCACCTGCATGATCAACTAGAACATTCCCCTTAAGATCATTTTGCATTGTTTTTATGCATTTTTAGACAGAAAACTCTAAAATGTGGAGCAAGGGAAAGCCAAGGTCTAGACTCAGTCAGGCAGGACAAGTTTCCTACCGTCCCGCCCCGTTTCCTCTATACCACTCCATCATGAACTCGTGAAGATAAAGCTGAGGCAGTTTTTACACTTGTCACGTTGACTCTCCACAAGGAAGAACCTTTACAACATAATGAAAAAAAAAAAAGTGTTGTAGGTGAAAGCGGCCACGTATGGAGGGAGTGGTGAGCGGAGGAGCAGCGGGAGTGTTTGGTGCTGAGGTTACTGGGTTCTTGACGGAGCCCATATTTTATATGTATATATTCTGTATCGTGTCTCAATGGAAATACCGATAACTATTGTGCTTAAGCGCATAACCAAGACCGAATCCCTTTGAGGCTGGACCACTGAGGTCGATATATAGAGAGCTCAGTGGGATGGAAGCCGCTGGTCGTGTCGCAAGCACAGGTTTTGTCAACTCGAGGCGTAAGGGAGGCGAGAACATTACAGGACCGCCACACGTTACCCGCCCATTTATCACCTCCCAACAGTTCTTTGTGGCGTGTCGTACGTTCTTATCAAACCTAGTTAAAGCAGGAAGGCAATGGCGCGGTAAAGAGTTGAAAAACATCCCCGAAGACCCCCCCCCACAAGACACGCTACCAATGATCAAGGATCAGTCATCATACACTGACACACACTGTGGGACTAGAATGATCAAGCTTCAATTAAGACAATAAGTAGGGTATGCAAAGTATCACCTGCTCTACTCATCTAGAGTATGCAGTTTGTTCGTTACCGCTGTCCGTGGCATACAGTTCTTTCTAGATTTCATCTCGGAAGAACAGTGTACTATTGTAACACTACAGAGATGGTCTTTGGTGCCTGAGCCAGACTTTTAACTCTATCCAGCTTTTTACATCGGTGCCTGAGCCAGATTTTTAACATCCAACTTTTAACCTATTTTTTTTTAAATCCCCTCCTGTAGCCGAATCGGAAAGAATCATTCTCGTCAGCGTGGCCTTCGTTGTGGCAGGAGCTATCTCTTCCATCCTATCAGCGAACTTGCCGTAACATGTTTATTTACGAACTCTGTCTTCGATTATTTTATTTTATTTTATTCTAGCAGTGATAAAAACTTGCTAAAAAAACAAAAAAGTTTCGCGCGCTCATCTTAGTTAACTCTATCTTCGATTATTTTATTTTATTTTATTTTAGCAGTGATAAAAATTTGCTAAAAAAAAAAAAAAGTTTCGCGCGCTCGTCTTAGTTATTGCTGCTCTAGCGATTCAATGTGTGCATTAGTTGTAGTGGTGAAAGTAGCAACATATGGAGGGAATGGTGAGCGGAGGAGCAGCGGGAGTGTTTGGTGTTGACGTTACTGGCCACACGTTTGGCAGTCATCAGGGGCGCGTTCCAAAGAGGTTTATGTAAGCTTACGTAAAGAGAAGAGAAGAGAGGCCACAGAGTCCTGTTAGAAGAAGAAGAAGAAGAAGAAGAGAGAGAGAGAGAGAGAGAGAGAGAGAGAGAGAGAGAGAGAGAGAGAGAGAGAGAGAGAGAGAGAGAGAGAGAGAGAGAGAGAGAGAGAGAGAGACCAATAATGATGCCGGGCCATAGAAGGGATACTACAAAAAACTACTATTAATCCATATGAAAGATCATGAGGACATTACTGTATATACAAAGACAGGAGATAGACATGAAAAGAAAGAAATTTAGTTCAGAGATAGAGGAGGAGGAGAAGAAAATACAAACGCTTTGTACTTATGAATGACGGGCAGAGAAACATTAGTGGCAGTAAATGTGCTACTGGATACTTTTAACTTTTTTTTTTTTCACCATCAACAAGTACGTACGATATCTACAGTGTTTTAAATGATCACTTTATCTCGTGTCCTATTTCATGAACCCAAGTTATAACAAGTGATAACACATAGAAAGACAACGAGTGAGACACCTGGACAGCTTGGTAAATCACGAGATATTGGCCACAACAAGGTGGGCACGTGATTCAAAACTTTTTTGGGAGAGGGAGAAGATCGGGAGAGACGGCGTTCTGTGGTTGCGACGCCAGACACGGCACATCGGTAAGGTATAACAAGGAAGGATGGTCTTTACCCCTCACACCGGAAAGGGAAGGAGAATGTTAGTATTTGTGAGTCTCAGAACGACCTTCCCCTCCGTGATTCGGGAGAGAATGATGAAAGAGAAAGTTTTGTATAGCCGCCCAACAGGAAACCTCTCAGCACTCTACCTCATTGCCATCACTCACGCATTCCCGATCCCCCCACAAGCACACCTCCTCTCGCATGCTCCTAGGCGATCACTTTAGGGTTCAGCTTACCAGTACAATGAGCGGAGTACCTACTGCGAACAAGCACAGGGAAGGGGACAGAGGACAAGGATGCAAGCAAGAAAAAGCATGTGTCGTTATAGTGAGGTGGCCGCGGGACGTGTCAGCATTCTCGTGAAACGGTCACCGTCATTACTATCACTTTCATCACCTGTGATTTTATTATAAATAAGGGCCTTTCCTAATCTTCACTCAATTGCCCTTATACTGCAGGCAACCTCAGATTAAACTTAGTACAGTATAATCTCCCGATCAGATTTACTGTCTCTCTAGGAAAAATTACTCCTACTTTGAAGATTTCCTAGTCCTGTGCCCACTCCTGTCCCTGGCAACACTTCACCATCACCCCCCCCCCCCCAGTGACATGTGCCAAGGCCAGGTGCCGAAAGGGACTTGTCTGATCCCAAGACTTCTTACCATCATCCACTACTCTAAGGCCCACTTCTGCGCCGCACCTCCTCCACTATATTCAATAGGCTCTATTGAAACTTACCTGTGTTATATATATATATATATATATATATATATATATATATATATATATATATATATATATATATATATATATATATATATATATATATATATATATACATATATATATATATATATATTATTTTTTTTTTTTTTTTTTTTATGGTTCTAGTGACAGATAAACGATATTTCTACATTACTGACAGGAGAAACACTCTTGAGAACCAGGCTATTCATCTTTGTGGTCTTTGAAAATAGACGTAGTGAAAGAGCAAAGCGTTTCAGAATACGGGCCTAAACTGAAGCAGGACTGACCATCGCCTTGATCAGTTGTTTATCACTGCTGAGAACTGTGAGTCATTGTTGGAATGTGAAGGACATAACGGGGAGAGGGGGGGGGGCGTTATGATTTAAGCCAAACACCACCGCACGTCTTAGTTGTTTTGGTTCAGTTCCACCCCACCCCCTGGATCTGTTCACTTGTCTAATTTAGCACTACTTATCAATGAAGTAAGGCTCTTTATCATGGGAAAGATATTTGTTTTACTCTCTTTCTTTCTTGATCGTAAAGATACCCTTCCTTATCTTAATGCTGAGGACCCACCTAAGTCAGAAATCGAAGCGGCTCTCCGGTATCACCAAAACTATCACCTAATGTAATCAACTGAGGTCTATATTAAGTACCTAAGTTTAGGAGTTATAGTTAGCTCTGAACTCCGTCTAGGGAAACAATGCATAGAAGCCAGAAACAAGGCAAATAGGGTACTAGGATTCATTTTTAGGAGTGTTAAAAGTAGAAGGCCGGAAGTAATATTAAAGTTATACTTGGCGCTGGTCAGACCTCATCTAGACTACGCTGTACAGTTCTGGTCCCCACATTACAGGAAAGATGTAGGTCTATTAGAATCAGTGCAGAGGAGAATGACTAAAAGGATACAGGGGATGAGGAGTATTCCTTACGAAGCGAGGTTGAAGCGGTTAAATTTACATTCTCTAGAGAGACGTAGGTTAAGAGGGAACCTGATA
>NC_087153.1:13457500-13602500 GCF_035594125.1 Scylla paramamosain
GGTATTGATGTTGTTGTTATTGTTGTTGTCGTTATTGAGGATTTATAAAGGCTGACTCGTTCTGAGAGCAATGTAAATACAGTTCGGCAAATAAGCGACGTCATCAATGAGTTCTCGGTGATTTCGGCTACGGCACAATTCGCAACGGGCCGAGTCTGCCCTGATTCATGGTACCACGACACCAGTCCTCCTTCTTCCATGGAACACGAAAATGTATCCAAAATCGATTGTTCAAGTAACAGACAGTAAAAAGAAATACCATTAAATCCCCTGCTTTAAGTTAATTAGTGAAAATGAAGCCCGAGTATTCTGTGTTGAGCCGAGTGTGTGCATGCCGGAGTGGCCTTGTGTGTGGACCGCCGGGGAGGACCAGCGGTTGCAGTAGTTCTCGCTCACCGTTACTTTACTCAGGGGCAATGACTATGAATTTACTAAAGAGTGTCTTTACCCACCGGAACGCCAAGATTCTCAAGACAGGTAAGGCAGTGACAGGTGTGTGAGTAAGTGACGAGCGTAGTGGTGAGATAAGAGCAGGTATTGTTAGGCACACCACTTCAAGCTTGGCCATGGGTTAATATTAACTTTGTACTCAAACGTTGAGTGACAGACAGTGTCAGTACTCCTCTTGGTCAATATATAGTTTCGGCTATGACTCTACTTCAGATGCTTTATATATTTATTTCTGTGTGTTTTGTTAGATCAAACCTGCAGGAAATTGGATTTTCTCTGTTCGATCAACAGAGCAATAGGTTGCTATTTATTTACATATTTGTTTATTTGATATTACTGTGTTTATTTTACTTATTTATCTATTTACTTCCTTTATTTCTTTCTTTATTTATTTATTATCTATATTTATTTATTTATTCTTTATTTATATATTTTATTTTATTTATATGTTTATTATTATTATTTTATTTATTTATTTTATTTATTTTTTATCATTTATTTATTTTATTTATTTTTTATTTATTTATTTATTTATTTATTTTATTTATTTATTTTTTTTTTTTGCAATGCTGAAATTTGACAGTTTTGTGAAACCTCAAACATGATGCAAACTTAGAAATCTTGGGCTTTTAAAGTTCAGTTTGAAATCACCACTCAAAATGTTTGTTTCCTGACTGAATGATTTGAAGTAGTGAAAAGACCACAACATTAATTACTTGCATTTGAATCTTTCTTAAGTTGAAACATTACTCTTTCTCAAGGCACATAATAATTATCTGAGCCATCACTTGTCTTTTTCTGTTAGCAATTTGCTCTTTGCTACATTGAATTTGGTTTCCACTATTAGTTTTTATGAACATAACATTCATCTAATTAGCTTGTAATGCTTCCTGTTCTATTTTTTTCTTTCCTTCTTTCTTTTTGTGCATGTTCAGCAATGATGTGTGACTGTCACAGAGGTTGTGCAATGGTTTCACCACCACATCTTGATCCGGCTGCATTCAAGCCACAGAAGGTTCTTATCCTCACAAAGCTGTCCAGATATGAGTTTGAGAGACGGCGCCACCCTGAACTCACTGAGAAGGAACTAGAGAAATGCCTAAGATTAAGAGGATCAGATTATAACAACTTGCTGTATCACCATTACATACACAAGGTAGGATATACAAAAAAAAAATATCATACTATAATTCATATTGCTTGGTGGGAGATTGTGAACAGGCTTATAGGGATGCTTTTCATCTAATGAATTTGAGATAGGGTAGAATTTCTACTTAGTGTTCAGGGTACTATTTGAGTTAAGGTTAGAAACCCATTCTTTCATCTGTAGTTTGGGAGCTGATGTATGGACAAGATAGAAAGGATCAACCTTGGTCAAATTGTCCTTCATTATGCACCAGTGTGAGAAGGCATGACCATGAACAACTGAATCTGGAATTTTCAGTCTCAGTATCTTTTACACAATACATTAATCCTACTTTTACTATTAAAGTTATGTTCTCAGTAAACATCACATTTAATGAATTAGTAAGTGGTGAGATTATCTCTACACAGGGAAATTATATTTAAGGGAACCTTTGCCAAAGATGCAAGTAGTAAGTATGAAAAAAATATGTATATAGTAAAATTTTTGCTTTTTGTTTGATACTTGACTCATTAACACATAAACCTGTTCATTGCACTATGTCCCTTCTCAGCATTACATTTTCCTCTAGTGTCATCATGTTTATATCCCTTTCTGGTTTTTATCATTATCAGCTCTGCTGAATGTTTTGTGATCTAAGTCTCTGAAGTCTCTGGCTAGTACAGTGGTAGTGTGTTGGCCTCACATTGTGAGGTCAGCAAATCAAGTTTCACCCTGGCCTGTGAGCTTAGGCTGTTTATTGGGAGATTTCTGCTGTGAGGAGTTGGATAAGCCAGGCTTGTGTTCTGGAGAGCATCAATAATGGATCCTGGAACTAAAACCAGGGAACTTTTACATTCAAATACCACAAAACAGTGGTGGTGCATTACATTGGTACAGTAATATCAGCTATACCATTTTAGATCCACTGGCTTTTAATTTAAGAGTTAATTCATTTTTTAACTCATCTTTATGATGTGGTTACATTTTCTTCTTTTCTTCATATGGAGGCTTAAATGATCATCTTTTGCAAGTGTGAGTGTGTGGACATATAGAGAATAATCTGTAAATATATGTATTTCAGTAGACATGATGATGATGAACAAACACTATAAAGAATGAGATAATTATGTTCTAGAACCAGTTTAATTGTTAGAGCTGGTCATCTTTGTAGCTTTATGTATATATCATGGCTTCATTAAAGTAACTGTCAATATTATGTCTGCCATTTTTGGACATGGATTGCCATTTAAAAATTCTTGACACTCCTTTCCTTTAATACTGAGAAAAACCACCACATAATAGATAATGTAGCTAACTAATACCATTACCTATTAAAATATAGATATTTTATGTAGATAGGGATTTTAAAAACCTGTTAAATGTTTACTTGGTGGATAATCATGTCAAAATTTTATACCTTATAGCAATCATACATTGTATGAATCACTTACTTAAAATCTTAAATCTGATTTTAGACATTACCAAAGTAATCCTTTGATAAGCAATGATCAGAACGGTCACCATAGGGAGAAACTGTAAGAGAAGCCTTATCTCAAAACAAGTGGTAATTACATTCCTGAAACCAGGATTGTGTTTACATTGCTGTTATCACTGTGTCTTCCTAATCAAAGTTGGTTTTAATGTTGGTGTAGTCTCTTTTGTCAGAACAGACTGCTGTTTAAACCGCTGGTTACCTTATACTAGTGTTCCCAACACAGTAGACTCCCTTAGTAATGAACTACAGGGCAGGTTAATGATGCTGAAAAGATTAAGAAAATTGAGGGTAAAGTGTGGGGGTGCAATCTAAAATTTAATTACTTGCCCATCAAGATCATGGGATCACCATCACAGGCTTTGCTAACAGTCTCAACTTGTCATCTGAAAAGTTCATACATTCCTCATGTTTTAAATTCTCACAACAGAAGTAACCATTTTCTGTTACCAATACACACTGCTCTCATTCTCTGTCCATCTCAGCCTGCCTTTTTCCTCTCATTGTCTTATAAGGGGTTTCCTTAAATACCTACAATATTATTCCATTTATTTATTTATAGTATGTCATGTAATTTGTTTCCATTTCCTCGATAAGTGAGCAAACCATTTGAAAATACTGCATTTTATCACATGCACAACTCCATAATTCAATCTTCACCTTGAAGAAACCTAACGAACCTTTCCCTATTTACTACTTCCATTGCTTGCACAGATGTCCTAGCTATGTAGCTGTCTATGGTCAGCCAATTCATCTCCTCTCTCCTACATCAGTGTTGCCATTATAACCTCTCTCTCTCTCTCTCTCTCTCTCTCTCTCTCTCTCTCTCTCTCTCTCTCTCTCTCTCTCTCTCTCTCTCTCTCTCTCTCTCTCTCTCTCTCTCTCTCTCTCTCTCTCTCTCTCTCTCTCTCTCTCTCTCTCTCTCTCTCTCTCTCTCTCTCTCTCTCTCTCTCTCTCTCTGATCTAATTACTGTCCTTGGAAAGTATTTGCTTAGGACTGAACTGAAGTACTGAAATTTATTCGCTTATGTCTTCATTGTATGTGGATTTTTCTTAATTCAGTTATGCCATAATTTTTCCTTCAAGAAGTAAGTACATTTTCACTTTGTGCTAAAAAGTTTTATTAATTAATAACATTAGTTTGAACAGTTAAAAACAAGTAAAAACCTCTTTGATATAGATTTCAAAAGAATCATATAAATTTACAAACTTTATCAAATGATATAGGTGAATCATTGATGGCCCTCTCAATGTTGATTATCTTCACTTACTATTCTGTTATGAGTCTCCCTTAAATTCATGATAATAACTTACTCTGTATATTTTTGTAATCCGCTTATTTATAGTTTTGTTTGTTAGAAATAATTTCATGAATACAGATACTCTATAGTAGATTGAACTTAGAAGTAGTATATCATTACTTTTCTAGGGTGTTGAAAATACTGTGAATAGTGTTTTCACTGCTGCTGGCATTGAGACAAGAGTAGTATATCGATTTGACTACACTGATCCCAACATTGAATGGGCTGATGCCATTGTGACCACTGGGGGTGATGGGACATTCCTACTTGCAGCCTCCAGAATCTTAGACAGAAACAAGCCCCTCATTGGATTTAATTCAGATCCAACAAGATCAAAGGGACAGTTATGCCTACCTCAGAAATATTCTGTTGAAGTTCAAGAAGCAGTTGACAAACTGTTGAAAGTGAGTATAATGATGACAATGGCTATATATTACTCATTGTTATTATTTCATCTCATCTTGAATTATCAGAATTATAATATACCGTTCATCAGTTCTGTTTTATGTTTTTTCAAGATTGTTAAGTTACTGTTTGCTTTACCATACATATATATCACATCATGCCATGTAGAATTATGAGGGAATGTAATTGGTGTTTATTTTCATTAGGGAAAATTCCGTTGGACATTTCGGAGGAGAATTCGGGTCACACTTATTGGAGATGATATCTTCAAACCACCAGTGGAACTTCACAATCAGCAGTTGCAGTATCATGAGTATAGGTATGTGGGATTTTGTGAGTTTGTAAGAAATATCAGTAACTTTGTACATGCAAATAAACTTGAAATATGCAGTATATGGGTACAACTTACTATGTAGAAGCATGTCTGTTTACCAGGTATTTGATTCCATAGGTCCAGATATTTTGTTCCTTGCAATATAATAATAAATCTGTACTACTTATATTATAGTTATCAATATCATCATCACTATCATTATTATCATTATCATTATAATCATTTTCTTTGTCCCACTAAAAGTAGGCTGCAAATGAGTTTAAATTCAGGGCAGAAAAGCTTACAGTTAGAGATTGCTGCTGTTGTTGTTGTGCACAATAAAAAACATGTGCATGACTAGTTCTCTCTCTCTCTCTCTCTCTCTCTCTCTCTCTCTCTCTCTCTCTCTCTCTCTCTCTCTCTCTCTCTCTCTCTCTCTCTCTCTCTCTCTCTCTCTCTCTCTCTCTCTCTCTCTCTCTCTCTCTCCTCCATATATTCTTGTCTTACTTTAAAGCCAGATCCTTTCCAAAATTGAATTTAGAAACTTAGGAATTTGATGGTATTTTGATGATGTCATGTGTGTGGCTACATTAACAATGATAAGCAGTGTAGAATTACAATCTGCATGAAGAATGTTTGTGGAGCAAGAAAGAGTAGTTGTACATAACAAGGAGTGGAAGGCAGATGAGAATAGAGGGTCAGTGAGACAGCCTTGAAAGCCTTGTTTGGAGGTTCTTCATCTGGCCTAATCAAGTATTCAGGTCAATAAAGTCCCATCCACACTGGGACTCGTGCCACACTTCATGGAGTGGGAAAATGAGGGTGTTGGGGGGATGAGCATCCACATTATGTGGCATGAGCTGTTGCACAAACACATGCTACTCTGCCCACTCAGTGTCATCAGAACTGTCAGAGAAAGGGTATGCATGGATGCTGCTGCTGCTAACATAGTTCTTTTGTGGAATATTGTTGAAAAAAATAGAGGAAGCTTTGGCACAAGGAATGGATGTCTAGACACAGTGAAAGAGGAAGTCCATTCATTTTTGTTATTTTATGATGAGTGATGGGAAGGTGTGGTACAGGCAAGTAATGAACATATGAAAATTACTGTGACTGATGAAAATCACTATTCATGGTATGCCTCAATAGGAAACTAGTAAAGTAAATTTCAGAATGCATAGCCTTATAGAATCCAAATTCCTCTAAATGGACAAAGTTTCATGAACTTAATCTTAGACAAAGTATAAAACCTTAGATTTGATTCAGGTGATATGCAGGTACCTGGACATGGAGCCTCAGTTGCGGAATGTTCAAGAAGATATGCCTCCCTGCAGCGAGACGGGTATGGCCCGAAGAGTCCTTCCGGTCTTGGCTCTAAATGAAGTGAGTCATTGTTATGATATTCCACTATGATTCATTTGTGCACATCTTGTTTTCATAAACAATAAAGGATGAGATAATGCTAAAAACAATTTCTAATATAATTTGATGCCCATCACTAAGAAAGGGTAATGCCTAGTATTTGAAGAAGTGAGTTGAAGCAGTGATCTGAAGGAAGTTAAATTTGTTTTATACTTTTTCACAAGCTATTTCATAATTGCATGTACATGTACCTAACATACTTACACTTTAAGAGAGGAAGTAACCTGGAGAAGGAAGTTTATTGGATATAGCACATTACTTTTTTCAAAATAAATATTGCAAACATCTGGCAACATCTTTGTGTGTTTTATAGGAATATTGTTTATAGAGTTAGGGATTGTAATACAGCCCATATATTGATAGCCTTTACACTTTTATCAATATCATCATCTTTTTGAAGGTATACTGCTTATGTCACTCATGTATTCACCTAATGGTGGCTTGCCAAGTTGCATAGTCTCTACCAGCCTACCAGTACAGATTGAGGTCTCTGGCCCACTTCATTCTAGACTTTTCACGTGTCTACCTCTAAAACTATGTTCCAGCTCACTTTTCATTCCATTACTCTTCTCTGTCCTCTCAACATTCCCAAATCAGCTCAATCTACATTAGTCACAAACTACATAGGCCCAAAGCTATCCTTGTGAGTGAGTCTTTAGTCAAAATAAGGATCAGAGCTTACAGTGACACATACATAGTGAGGAAGATGATGTCCACTATCTATCACACCTTTATTATCATTTATATTTATCACTGTAAGTGTTTTATAACTCAGTTAATGCAACACACAAGGTATATGCATTTTCCTTGTATGGTGATATTGTGGATGGATGTCAAAGATGAACAGAAATGGCTGTTTATTTATTTATTTATTTATTTATTTATTTATTTATTTATTTATTTATTATTTATTTATTTTATTTATTTTTATTATTATTATTATTTATTTATTTATTTTATTATTTTATTTTTTTTAACTCGTTGATGAGAGGCTTATAACTCATAGGACTGTGCTAGAAACACTTGGCAACATTAAAGACTCCCTGGATATTTTTAACTGTGTTGCATTGCAAGATTTTTTGTTAAAAATTACAACTTTTAGGAATGACACGAGTACTATATCAAGTCAGTATTAGACTTCATATATCTGTCTGATTGCATATGTTGTAAACAGCTAATCTTGATCTTAAACAGAATGAGAGGATTGAAAGTCAATCTAGTTCAAATATTGTGTTCCAAGATACTTTTCATTCTATCATGGATTGTGTCAGTAACAAGATCTTTATGAGTGAAAATGCCATTTAATTACAGGTGTTTATAGGAGAGTGCGTGTCTGCCAGAGTGTCTTACCTGGAACTGAGTATGGACAGCATGAGTCCCATCAAGCAGAAGTGTTCTGGACTCATTGCCAGTACAGGTATGTTTGAATATATTAAGTTTACATCAGCATTAACCAATGAAAATTTATTGTTACTGTAGGCATTTCACTGTATAAAAAATTAAGTTGCTAGGAACTATGATGACCACATTTGTGATTTAAGTTCCTGTTAAACAATTCATAATATTTTCAGTGAAACAAATATTCTACTGCAGCACTCCTCATGTTTTGACTTCTTGATAGTTTGCAATGATGAGATCATTCTTTTGGGATCACCTTGAAAAAAAAGCATATAACACTAGTTGCATTGCTATAAGAGGGACTTGTTGAGTTCGTCTGAATGACATTTCACCAAGCAGCTTGTATCTTTACTTTTATATATTTAAAGTTTATGTTTGTCACACCAGTAGTGGATGACTGCTAGCCAACCTTGTATTGTTTAGTCCATTGCTGTATTCTTCACCCTCATACACATAATATTTGAAATTTCCATAAGAGTTTATCCTATGTTGAACAATGACAGTAGTATATGACCTATCTTATTAGTGATGGCCTTTGTGAGGGAGTTCAGATGTATATCATTTTATAAGATTTGCAAAACTGTTTTGTTTTGTGAAAAAACCTGCTTCATGTAAGACGATAATTAATTTATGTCTCTCGGCTCCATTCTTTTCCAGCATGTCTGTACTACTACTAATAAGAGAGAGAGAGAGAGAGAGAGAGAGAGAGAGAGAGAGAGAGAGAGTTAGCTAGTTAGTTAGTTAGTTAGCCATGGATATTTTTCAAGTGAGTTCTAAGGAGCATGCACCAGAATAGAGTCCATTGTTCCCTTCTTTATAAGCATTTCTGACAAACCTTAAATATTCCTACCACTGTTATTATAGAGATGGCAATCCCAATCTTTAGTATTCTTTCAGTGCTGTGTGTGTGTGTGTGTGTGTGTGTGTGTGTGTGTGTGTGTGTGTGTGTGTGTGTGTGTGTGTGTGTGTGTGTGTGTGTGTGTGTGTGTGTGTTTACCTAGTTGTAATTTTACCGGGCCTGAGCTACATTCGTGCAGTTCCATCTACATATCTACACTTGTCCAGTTTTTCCCTAAAGTTGTGCACACTTTTTTGCAAATACTACCTCCTCACTAAACTTGTTCCAGACTTCTGTATTTCTCTGTGGGAAACTATATTTCTTTGTTACTCAAGCTTTTTTTTTTTTTTTTTTTTTTTTTTTTTTTTTTTGCGTGTGTGTGTGTGTGTGTGTGTGTGTGTGTGTGTGTGTGTGTGTGTGTGTGTGTGTGTGTGTGTGTGTGTGTGTTCATGTGTAACTGGTGTTTCCTACTTCTCTTAGCAGCAGCTTCTCCTCATCTATTTATTCCACTCTATTCCACAATTTATAAATTAGTATTCCTCTTTGTTCCAATATTGGCAGATTCATTTCCTTTAACCTGTCTTCATATGTTACTTCTTCCAGTTCTAGAAGCATCTTCATTGCCATCCTTTGTTTCCTTTCTAGTTTTTTTGCATGTTTCTTGTGGAGAGACCACACTGATTCAGCGTATTCCAAACTTTGGTCTAATCATAGTGGTCATATCTTTCACATCATATCTTTCTTTATCCATGTAGTGGAATGCTCTTCCAGTATTTCTCACCATTTTATATGTATCTCTGAATATCTTTTCTACATGCTCCTTCAACTGTTGACTATCCTGTGTTATCACTCCCAGATCTTTCTCTTCTTGTACTCTTATTATTTCTTCATTTCCTATATTTTATGTCCCATTTTGGTCTCTTCATTTTATCCCATTTTCATTACATGACATTTTTTTCACATTAAATTCCATCCCACATTTCTTTCTCCAGTCCCAGATTTTATTTATCCTTTTATATATATATATATTATATATATATATATATATATATATATATATATATATATATATATATATATATATATATATATATATATATATATATATATATATTATATTCATTATTGCTAACTGCTTGATTTTAAGATAATCACATACTTTTAAGTAAGAAGGTATTTCATTTCAGGAACTGGCTCAACTTCCTGGACATACAATGTGAACAAACTCACTGAGCAGAATATGGAAGAAATATTAACAATTGTAAAAGAAGAAACTGGTTACAAGATAAGAGACACAGATGAAAAATTTGTAAGCAAAATCACTGAAATATTTAACCAAATGCTGATTACCAGCCCAGGTAAATTATTAAATTACATGATTTTAAATCAGATCCTATACTGATGAAAAAAAATACAATCAAATGGTTCCTTGCAATTTCATACATTGTTACTGTTTTGCAGAGGCACCCAGGATGGTGTACACCATTCGAGATCAGCTAGTGTCGTCACCTTTGCGTAGTGAGTGCATTAAACCTCGGGGAGTGGCCAAATCAATAGGTGTAAGGTCTCGGTGCTTTGATGCTTCTCTAGTCATAGATGGTGGCCTGTCCTTCACTTTCAATGATGGAACAAGAGCCCTGCTGGAAATACATGACGAAGATGCTCTTCGAACTGTCACATTACACGGAGATGTAACAGAGGTGGTATTCAAGCATTAATATCAGAAAAGTCATTAGAATACTGATATTTGGAAGCTTGATGTTTCATATTTTGCATTAAATAATTTCTATTATTATTCTCTAATTGGATAGGTTCTAATTTAACCTTTATTTTGTTTAAAGGACTGTCATAGTGAGCTGCAGTCATTTTATCTGTGTTGTTCATAACCTAAACTATTGACCTCTCCTTCATTGCATCCTTTTAGTAATTAATCATGCTTCCGGTTAAAATATCCCAACTTTCAACCCTTAGTGAACATGAATTCACCACTCATGAAACCCTCAGTGACATGAATGGATTAAATATTTTTTAAATTTGCCTGGATTAAATATTTTTTAAATTTGCCCAACATAACAGATTCATAAGTGCATGAATCATCTTTACAACATCCAAACATGATTTCAGCTTACATAAGACAGCTTACATAAGTCTGGCTCATTGGACTGCAAGTCTGGATCAGAGGTACTTTACCGGATATTAAAATTGTTGTGCATGACAGGCTGAGGAACAAAGCTGTCATAATAAGCAAGGACTGATAGTTTTTAAGATTCATGTTCTGATAGTGTTGAACTATTTTCACCTGTCAACCTTGTGGTATAGGGGCTAGTGCGCTGAATTCACTGCCAAGAGGCCCTGGGTTTGAATCCAAGAATATGCAGTGGCAATTTAGGTTTTGACTACTTCACACTGTAAATCACCTTCCAAGATACCCTAAGCCAGTGTGGCAGAGATGTGTCATGAACACCCCTAAACCTTTTGTCCTACAGTGGAATATTATAAGTTGAAGATAGTGATAACATGTTTTTTTTCTCTACTGTCTTCAATTTTTAGTAACAATTGTCTTTTATTTATGTACCAGGCTGACATCCCCACAATAGGGAAAGCCAAGACAAGTGCCCCCTCATCTTTCAACACACACACACACACACACACACACACACACACACTTACACATTCCCTAGAACTAACTTCAGGTGTACAAGCATATCCATGTTTCTTTGCATTAGGGCTCAACAGTATAACTGATGTAGCCTTCGTACATCATGATAAACTATCCCATTTTTTAACAGAAAGTAGTAAATCTCAGAAATATTGTGTAAATACTACTTAGAAGTTGTGGTGAAAGCATTTATGGTTTCAGTTTTGTTTTTCCTTGATACATTAGTTTATATGATATGTTGACCAATTGATACTCAAGAAAATTTTGCCTTGAGAACATGTTTAATTTATCAAAGAAGTGCAATAGTGTATTTATGAAATTTGCATTTTGAAATGTAAACATTTGTATATTGCAGGAAATGTTGCAATTAGGATTTTCCTTGGTGATTTTTAGTTTATGACATGGTTCAGAGCTCCTATATATAAATTATTAATAAAATTCCTAGAAAATACAAAATGCAGTATCATTTGTATAACACTTGCAATGGTGTGGTAGTGCCTGGTTATTTCCAGAGGTGAGTATCAATATCTTCTACATGCTATTGTTTTGTATTCTTTTCCTATACATTTTATCCAGAGGTAAGGAACCCCTCACTCATGCCATTTTTTTCTATTTCTTAAAGTTATGATGGAAGATTTACAGATGCAGCTTTATCCATACCTGTTACTCCACATATGTTTTGTAGACATCTTATCTACATTCATTCTTATTCTATCTTATGTGCATTCAATTTCATCTCTTCAGCTAAAGGCATTGTATCCTCACTCTACCACCCAAACTAATATCAAAAACCTCTCCTGTATATTCCACCACACCACTCTATTGAACAGCTGTCATTCTTCACATTACCATAAACTTTAAGATTTTACTGGATCCTATTATCTTCTAACTTTACCTGATACTCCATCACTTTCTCTTTTGCTTAACTCTCACATTCAAAACTTCTGTTATACTAAACTCATCTTGCTATCCTTCTCCTTAAACTTCTTTCAAATTTCCCTCCTTCAGGTAGTGGTCAGGCATACTTCTACCTTCTCTCAATGTTCTCATACAATACTCTTCCTGTTACATTTCTCAGCATAACTACATGATTAACTTTTGCTTCATAGGCAACCCTTCCATCTATTTGTTCCACCCAAGTACACATGTAAATATCCTTTTTTAAACAATGCATTTCCAATCACCAACTCCTGTTCAGTGTATATCTATTTTCCATTTTCTCTATCTGCATTTCTTCCAAGCATACCAAATACACCTACAATTGTTACATTATCAGCAGTAGGCATCACTACAAGAACATTTAATCCAAACATTCATGAGCATAATTCTGGTCAACTGATCTAATCAAGAGCAGTCAGAAGTCAGTCACTACTTTAATAATACATGGAGTCTGGATCATATGAACGTACTTTAGGTCCAATATACTATAATAATGTAAATACAAGATAAAAATACACACATTTTAAGAAATGTGACTTAAGGAAGAAGAAAATATTACCACAAAATAGAGCAGATATTTAATTGAAACAAACATATCGTGTATTAAAAAGTGCAAAACACACTACCTATCTCAATAATTTCCATACAGTTTTCAGCATTTGAAGCTTGAGCAAGAATGGTACATCTTATTTTAAATGTACAGTTTTATGGATGATTTGTACCACTACCTCAGATGTATGCAATTTTATGATAACACCATGAGTTTTTTTTATATATACTGTACAAGCTTACCTATTTTAGATTATGAAGCACTAGTTATAAAATTTTTTTAAAATCTACACAAAATTCATGTCATTAGACATAATGAAAAGTAAATGTGTCAATTATTCACAAAATAGTACTGATTGATTGAACAAATAGCAAGAATTTTTTTTTTTTTTTTTATCATTCTTTGTAATATTCTGATGAACACAAGAGATTAAGGTTTTGCTGCCTCACTCTAGAGCAGGACTTCCTTACTCAGGAAAGTACTTCTGGAAGGGAACGTTGAATCTTACTTCACACCACATTTTTTGCATTCATTTTGTTCTATCTTATGTAATAATAATAATAATAATAATAATAATAATAATAATAATAATAATAATAATAATATGAAGAAAAAGAGAAATGAAATAACAGAAATAAAAAAATCATGAAATAATGATAATAATAATAATTAAATAATAATGATAATAATAGTGATAATACTAATAAAAACAATGAAACAATAATTACAGACAAATCACAATTTACAAATGAATTACTCTCCATAAAAAAAATTTGTGAATCTAGATCCCAAAAGCAGAGTGGTCACTCAACAACAACTAACCACCACACTCACGTTGCTAATCAAGATGCAGCTCATCCTGCTAAGAACAGAGACAATGATCTGGCATCACTATCCAGCCTTAAGTAATTGCTGACTAGGAAGGTTAAAGGCAGCAGAAAATAGGAACTAGCCACCTTATTCCACATGATGAGGCTGAAGGTAGGGTAGCACTACCAGCTCATCACTCGCATTCTTAGGAGCATGGTACATCCCTTATTATGCATGGCTTTCATAGGCCCTGACTCAGTAGTTATGAAAGCAGTTATTAAAGCACTGAGGAAATGAGGTGTTGAGAAAATGTGTGAAAGCATTAAAAGACATCAGCAAGAGGAACTGTATAACTAACTATAAAGCAATACATAAGGTCAGTAAGAAGATACCAATAAAGAAAGGAGTCACACAAGACATTTTTTTTTTTTAACTAT
The DNA here is from genome assembly GCF_035594125.1 of Scylla paramamosain. Taxonomy (NCBI): domain Eukaryota; kingdom Metazoa; phylum Arthropoda; class Malacostraca; order Decapoda; family Portunidae; genus Scylla; species Scylla paramamosain. The sequence continues at coordinate 13,471,641 of NC_087153.1, forward strand.
TCACTGTGGTATTAGAGAAAATCTAATGAGAACTTTGAATAGGAAAAGGCAGGATATAAGTTTGAACAAAGTATACTTGAATAATCTCAGATATGATGATACTGTTTTGATAAGTGAATCTATAAATGAATGACATAATTTTGCAGTTACAGAGAAAACTAGATATGAAGAAAACATGATGCTCTGTATTTACATGAATGAAATTAAACTCAAGGGCAAAGTAACAATGCATTCATGAACATATTTCTTTAGGACAAAAAGTAAAAAACAAATCCTGAATAAATCAAGAAAATAACCTATCAAAATAACTGTGATTGGATGGAGTGCCATTGGTGGAAAAAGTTTTATAAAAAGTAAACTCTAAGTTTCACAAAAGATTTATAATTTTTCCAGTTCCAACATAAAGACCAAGAAATGAGTCTTTAAAAAGTCTTAGACCAAAAACCTTGGAAGTGCCAAAAGGAAAATGTAAAGGATAATATTTGGTATAACAAAGAAATAAGTGGATTTTAAAGCAGAACAGTCAGAAGAAAAAAAAGTGGATATGGGTAGATGTTACATCCCACACATATAATAGACATATAATTAGAGTATCAGAATGGCAGCTCTGGTATGGTGAAAGACAAGACAGTCAATGAAGAAGATAAGGAAATTATATAAGAAATTTTGTTGGAGTGGCCTGAGTTAGACTGGCAGCTGACTCATTTGACTGAAGAAAGTTGCAGAGGCCATTGTCTTTCAGTGGAATTACAACTAATGATTATGACGATGGTGTAAAAAAGATGTCTCTGGGAGTCCTAGAGAAACGACTGGAAGATCTAAACATGTGAAAGGAAAGTCTTGATCTTGTGTCAAGTTAATTGTAAGCAGTTCCTAAATTATTGGCTTATTCTGATAATCACTAAACATGGTTCTGTATATATAACAGATTTCTGTTCACTGGAAGTTCTGTTAAAGGAACATCAAGCGTATGTTGTCTTGCTATACAATCCATGGTTACAATGCAAAAAATGTATACATAAATGTATACATACATTTTTCAAGAACATTCAAACAAATAAAATTGTTCTATTCTTTCTTATCATTTACAAATCCAGAATTCAAATCCATGAATAAAAAATTGAAAATATATATATATATATATATATATATATATATATATATATATATATATATATATATATATATATATATATATATATATATATATATATATATATATATATATATATATATATATATTTTTTTTTTTTTTTTTTTTTTTTTTTTTTTTTTTTTTTCTTTTTTTTTTTTTTTTTTTCTTAAAATCATGAAGTAGAAAAAACAGATACCTAAAACTGCTGCTTCTGATTCTTTATTTTTTCCTCATCCTCAAACACTCTGTGTTGCCGCTTCCCATCCAGCCTGATCCACCAGTCAATCACTAACATTCAGAGCATTTTCAATTATGCACATCACTGACATGCTTTGTGATACATGATGTAACAGCACAACAAGCCAGTGTTAATACCCTATCATGCCAGTGATTCCTCACAACCATGCAGCTCTCTATTTCAATCAAGTGCACAATTGCTTCTCTTTGAGTTTTACTTCCATAATATGAAATTGCTCAATGTTTATAAGATAACTTTTCATCATAATGAGCTGCTGATACTGCTTCTAGAAGACCAGGATGGTGCACTATTGGTGTCCTGACCAAACAAAATTTAAAAAGAATGTAAGCCATTCACAAATTGTAATATGCCTGCACTGTTATTCTAAAAATAAATGCATATGCAAAGGGAACATCCTGACTATTATACCTTTGACATATTTGACAAATAGTTTCATTCCAATGGCATATAAGATCAAATCAAAAGTTTATCTAAAGTACTTAATTATGCAAGTTCTGAATACATAACTTTTTTGTGTAATCTAAAGATTGGATGTAAACATCTTGTTTACTTGCGTAATATATGTGCATACTTGCTGAAGCAAATCTGACGACTGATAGAGATATATACAAATGAAAAATAAGAAATAACTGCTGTGTGTACTTACTTAGTTGTAGCATGCAAGGTCTGAGCTACATTGGTGTGTCCTGTCTACATATTCATATTTTTATGTGTGTGGGATATCTGGTGGGGGAAGGACAGAAACTTTCACATTTTCTTTATCTCTTACATTTGGAGGAAAAAAATCTGAAGCAATTAATTTAGTTACATATATAAAACAAATTATTGTTATTCTGATCAGCTATACCATGGCTTTCTACATAGCAATGCACACTCATAAGATTTAGACACCTTTATTTTAAAATTATTTGTATATGCCTTCATAAAAAAACTAAAAAGACATTGTTCTATAAAAATTAATATTTCTTTCATTTTTCTGAGTAACATTGCAATCATATGCATTAACATCTGACAAACTGAGAGGAATTCTACAGTCTGAGTGCCTGTCCATCTTTGATGTGAAGTATAGAAATAGAAAAAAATGCCAGAAAATTTAATATCATTCCCTTACATGGATGCAGATTACCATTTGATATCTATAGCAAATTCTTAAAATGCAAAATCAATAACTTAGACTGTAACCTTTTACAGATATACAAAATTCAGGAATGCACACAACTAACCAGCTACAAAAAACAAGTGATTACACTGCTGACTGTGTGTTTCCTGTGGTGAACAATTTTATTTAAGTTGTTTTTGGTGACTTTTCTTAATATTCTGTAACTTATTTCCTCTAAGAGATTTAGTTTCAACTTATAAAAATCAATGATACATTTACTATAATGACTCAAACAAAGAAGCATCCAAATCCAACCTGAGTACAGGCTCCATTAATTACGCCACTGGTAATGTGCTGGACCTTCAGATCCCGGGTTCATTTCCTGACATGGTACCTTACTCCCAAAGTTCAGATTTATTTGAGCTTCCAGATCAATTGCTCAGTATTTCAACATACTGAATATGTTCTGTTTGTGCCTAGCTGGAGGCAATACAAGTGGGACAACCTGATTTGAGGTAAAACAGTGGTAGGCAGAAATGTGATATTCCCTGGGACTGAGGCATCAGGGACCCACTTTAACTAATTACGCCATCAGTGTCTAATTCTGTGGAAAGGGGAGACTTGACAAAACCCGAGCATTTGATCTAAGAAGAGGAGGAAAGTCATGTAATGATCCAAAACAAAGAAGAAAGCCATGTCTTAAAACATGGTGCAATTACTACTTGATTGGTAACATGGCAGGCTTTTATGCTTGGATCCTGGATTCAGAATGCCTCAGTTTGAGGTAATACACCACTTCTCAAAATATTGGGAAGAGTGAGAGAAAAAAAAAATTCTTAGAAACTTTAGGTATAATCATAAAGGATAAATGGCTGAATATTTTCTCAAGAAAAGTGGGCAAAGAAACTCTTTCATAAATCACCAAGACTCATGGTTATGAAATGCAGCAAATCTCAGTGTGAACAAGTGAGCTTGCCTCTGTGTAAAACATCATTCCATAAAGTTCTCATTTCAATCCTATCACATGCTTTCTTTCATTCTTCCTTAAGTGCTCCTCTTATTGTAATTGTAGATATCTCATTCATTCAATATTATTAATGTTTATGCTAGCAAAAAAAGTTTTACTTTTGTATCGTTCTGATGTTAGGAATTTTCTCATTTTTAATTTACTCTGTGAATATGTTTATTTGGGTAAAGTGTTGGTGTCCATAAAATTTTACACATGGTCTACTTTAGGGTGAGAACAGGCTCCTGTCCAGGAATGATTGTTTTGTGCAAATCTTATATAGCAGTATAACAAAGGACCTGCAATAATATTGTGTTTTAAGACAACTCAAACTATCTAAAAATCATTATTTGTTATGCTACTTATACTTACTTGCAGAATAAATATTTAGGTATTGAGGAATATTATGATATAATAAAGATGGTTTAAATTTGTCCAAAGTAGTTGCAAATTACATTTATATGGATGTGTTTGATACAACATTACATTCTTATTGTAGTCAATGTTGAATTTTCTTTGGAATTAGATGCTGAAAATGGCAGTCCACAGAAGGCAAGAGAAAATAAAAACTATTGTTTATATGCATCTACAGTCCCCACTACTACTCATTGTAAATAACTAGCTCCTCAAAAAAATAAATAAATAAATAAAATAAATAAATAAATAAATAAATAAATAAATAAATAAATAAAATAAAATATAATAACAATAATAATAATAATGATAATAATAATAATAATAATAATAATAATAATAATAATAATAATAATAATAATAATAATAATAATAATAGTAATAATATTAACAATAATAACAGAATAAAAATGTTAATAAATGTAATTAAATATAATCTAATAAAAACACTACACTGGTATACTCAGCTTATAACCTTAACCTGTTCCAAAATTGCCATTAGAAGCAAAAGTGGTCAGATAGCAAGACTTATTTTTCAAAACTTAAAGTATTCTTCCAAAATGTTGTCACTTAAAAGATGAAGTAAAATGCATATAAAGACTGTTTTTTTTTTTTACTCTACAATGCATAACACAATGTTTACCATTAGCAAATGTACCAGTGAAATCACAAAAATATCATATATTTTGTACTAACTCAAGTGATGATTTGGTTGTATGCCAAGTTAGCTGTCATAAGCAAAACGAAAAAATTATTGTTATTTTTTTTTTTCGTCAGATAGAGCACTGGTCTTAAGTTAAATACATTGTATTATGAGTACCCCACTGCACTAGATGGTCACATAAGTCCCTGTCCATAGATACCCCCACACATTGCATGAAGGTCTAAGTGGGCTGGCTTGTCCTTCCTAAAAAAAATATTGGCATATTGCTAATTTTTTTTCTCAATGATTATCTGTGACTTTCACTACACACTAGCAATGCATCCCTGATAAGCCTTACTGGTCATGATGCTACCAATAAGCACACCCAGAAAATGTTTTGTGGAAAGTGTGGTGCTGTATGTCTGCCATGTAAGAGATGTGATTGAATAAATTAAACCATTCTACCTGGTTTTGGACACATGTAAAGGAAGGATAAGTTAGGCAGGGATGAGTTATTTATACAGTCTGGTAGTTACAATGAACACACCAACTGTAAGTAAAATGGCATTTAAAAGAAAGACAAAAAGGCTTTGAGCAAGAAAACTGAACGAGGAAGGGCAAAGATGGACAGCACTGTTGTACACCCTTTTGGGAGAAATACTTATTATGGGGGAAAGAAAATCATAAGGTACTAGACAGATCAGATACTTCAGGCAAGTAAGTAACTATTCCCAATTCTACTATTCTACAAAGAGTAATCCTGAGGAAAATTATGAATCATGCCTAAAATATAACTGATAATTTCCACTCCTAAAAAATATTTAGGTATTTGACAGGAACTCTAAGATATTTTTGTGGTTTGACTCTCCTATACAAAGAATTCAGATTATACAACTTTACAGCATTGCAACTCAATGTGTGGCACAAAATGGTTCCAGCTGCAAGTTATCAAGAAAACATGTTGGAAACAGAAATTTAAAAATGGTGCAGTGTGAATCAAGCCACATTCTTAAATTTCAAAGTTCATTAGCATAGTAGTAATCCTTTTTCAACCAGTAACCATCAAGGAAGCATACATGGCTTGCATTTTTACATTACATACACAGGAGAGAGAGAGAGAGAGAGAGAGAGAGAGAGAGAGAGAGAGAGAGAGAGAGAGAGAGAGAGAGAGAGAGAGAGAGAGAGAGAGAGAGAGAGAGAGAGAGAGAGAGAGAGAGAGAGAGAGAGAGAGAGAGAGAGAGAGAGAGAGAGAGAGAGAGAGAGAGAGAGAGAGAGAGAGAGAGAGAGAGAGAGAGAGAGAGAGAGAGAGAGAGAGAGAGAGAGAGAGAGAGAGAGAGAGAGAGAGAGAGAGAGAGAGAGAGAGCTAGCATTACTACAATGACCTGAACAAAAAATGAATATGCTGTAACTGTGTGATTCCCACATGAGAGGAAGTATGGAAAGAAAACTGGAGAAGATATAGAGAATGGTGACCATAATTTTTACTGTCTAAATGAATAAATTTATGAAGAAAGGCTTAGATGAATATATCTACCAGCAATACAGAAAAAGGATACTATATAGCAATTTAAAGACAGTTAAATATGATAGGAAAAACAGATAATGAAAGGTTGTTATTGAGGAAAAGAAGAGAATGCTGATATATTAGAAGACATGCTACAAAAAAAACTGTAAGGAGGGAGATGCTTGAATAACAAAGAAAAGTAGATTTCTTCACAGAAATGTAGAAGCTCAGAGTAAACTAAATAAGAAAATCAGCAAACTTGAAGAAAGACTGGATAAATGTAGATATAGAGAAAAGATGCAAGTGTAGCTCATGCCCTGCAAATTACAGGAAGGTAAATACAGCTAGGTAAATACAGACACATGAAGCAGCATGAGGAAGTTGATAAACAGGCAACACCTTTTATCTTTCACAGAAAATTATTTCAAACTTTTTTGACCATTGGATTGTAATAGCATAGAAAATATTAGATTAATAAAAATGGTTTTAATCACAATTTGAAGTTATCTAGACCATCTAAAAAAAATTGTAAAGAAATACTTTTACTGATACCTGGCTTTTGGGTAAAAATAAACTAAAACCCTCACTCAGAGGTGGCTGGAGTTGCAGATCATCAGTACTTTCAATGTCACCTGACAAAGCTCTTGTGTTCTATAGCCACAAAGTTAACAATAAATGTATTTCCCAACAGGGATGCTAAGTAAACGCTGCAGGAACATGTGTTTCAAAACAACTACTCAACTGATTTTGGATGATACAAAGCACTCCTAATCCCTGGGCAGAGATAGGTTACAGAGGACACATCTCGCTTGTGGGAGTTTGTGTGTCTTTCAATGCATGTAGGCATCTGGCAGCATACAATGACAGATGCATTTTATCCTCAATCAGGTCTTTGCTCAAGGTGGTATTTGAGTATTTTAAAAATTAAAATTCATCAATTTTAAATCAGATTTCAATCCTCATGGCCATGGCATTTATGAAAAAAAAACTCTTGACAAGGCACACATTATGGGGACCTTGGGATGGCATTACCTTTGGGTTTTGTGCTTGTGTATCAACTTCCTTGCATTAATTCAAATATATGCAGTTTCATTTAATGGCTTGAGCAGCAGCTGATATGAATTCGTAGTAAATGAACTGCCAACTCTAAGTAATCACCAAATTCTATATAATTTACATAATGAATAAATGGTTTTCCTTAGATGCTAACACACATATGGACGGATATATATATTGTCTGGTGATAAGCCATACCAGATACCAGACTGTAATGTCACTTGTGTAACCCACATGTATATCATCAGCCATGGATACAAAAGGCCAGTGATATAAATGAAGTAATCTGACCTTTCCTGATGCATACTCATTTTGTATAAAACTTAACCTTCCCTGTTCACTAAAACAAGTAGTAATATATATTTAACTTAAACAAAATCTTTATGATGCATAACTTGTCATTAATTTTTGCATTTATCTCTAAAAGACACTCTCATCATCATACATTTGATAAGTTATAGTGTATGCAATAATAAAATTTTCATCATAAGGGGAATTTCTCCCTGGGCACAAATGTCCCATCACTACCACCTGCTCTAAATAAAAATAAATAAATAAATAAAAAATACACTTTACTTACAACACAGTACAAATGTAAACACTTCATAGAATTACATACACTGAACAAATTGAATGAGGCATGGAACCTGCATGACTGATTGTCAGTTATTTATTTGTTAGTAACAATAGTGAAGACAAAGAAAATCTAGCAAGTCTGGCAGAATGCTTTTTTTATTATGTTATTATTTCATATTTTTTCTTACTGCCAACTACTCTCCTCCCATCCCCTTGTATATATATATATATATATATATATATATATATATATATATATATATATATATATATATATATATATATATATATATATATATATATATATATATATATATATATATATATATATATATATATATATATATATATATATATATATATATATATATATATATATGTATATGTATATGTATATATATATATATATATATATATATATATATATATATATATATATATATATATATATATATATATATATATATATATATATATATATATATATATATATATATATATATATATATATATATTGTTCCAGACAAATAATCTTGCCAACTATGAGACAGGTATGTATGATATCAAGAAACTTTTGACATTTTTTGCAAAGTGACTCTGCCAAGTAATGTCCCCTTCACTGCCACATGTCATATACCACAAAACATAATCACTATTAAAATGACATTTTGTATTTTGAAACTCAGCCAATCTCTGAAATATTTGACCCTAAAGAGTGATCTTGAACAAGATTTATTTGTAAGTAAATGAATAAAATAAATATAACTATCATGTACATTATGCATCTTATAACACTTTTACAAATATACAATGTACTTGAATATTACAGCCACTTTTAGCCTTTATGCAGTAACAATACATGACAAAAATATGGGGCTCAACAGACTATGAATTAAACTTTTCATTGACAATTTCATGCTTTTAAATGTTCCTCACTGTCTACGCCATAATAAAACAAAATGAACATTAGTAGCACTAAGCATTCAAATCCCTTACACAGGAGATGAAAGGCTATGCACAGACATGTACAAGATTTTTTAACCTCCTGGATTACTGTGCAGAAAACAAAAACTGGTTTGTAACAAAATTCTGTTAAATTTATCTATCTCAAGGAAATTTGTTTAAAGCCATAAAGACTTTTCTCAGTACCTATAGTCTTGTAATGTATCAAGTTTTTATTGTGTGTAAAACAGGAGATAACTTTATGTTTTGTTATTATGTACATGATTACAAATGTACATTACAACATTTATAATCTGCAAAGTTGCTGAGGATTTTTCACTCTTGTGTCATTCTAATGCTACATATTTTTTATCTATTTATTTTTATATGTCAGTATTTTTTTTGTCCATGAACCAATGAGCCTCTTCAGGAAGGGAAACACTCTATTACTTATAATGTATCCAATGTGATCTACTTTTAACTGCAAACATGGGCCATGGTTGAGCACTAGAATCTGATGTTTCAATTTGCACTAGATTTTATCAGAATTTAGTGTCAATTTTCCAGCCAATGTCAATGGCCTTTCATTAGCTGTGTGCAAAAGATATTCGGCATAGCAATGTTGAATGCACATATATGCTGTTATATTTCTTCATTGTCTATTGCTTCCATATCTTCTTAAGTTTTCATGTTAGTTAGAGCAAATTTTGCACTGAAACTACATTGTCAGTCGGAAAATATACATATAACACTGTTTGCATATATTGATAAACTCCTGCATTTTCCTGGATGGTACATGACATTATACAAAGTCAGAATGCCATGTACTGATGGCCTCTTTTACTGTTACAAAAATAATAGGTAATAATTTGTACTAAAATATTTCTATCAAGCTGAACCTGAAAAAGGAGTGTAACAAATTTAGGAAATACATATATAACCTTAAGCAGAACATTATCATTTTTCTAACCTTGACTAGACATTCAATATGTCATATGTAATTAAAGAAAAATCATGCAAAATTTAAACAGTTCAAAATGCCAAATGAAAATCAGCAATATCATATAATAAAACTGACCTGCTATTTTTTTCTTAATTCAATAACCAAAGTGAAGAGTGTTCAGAGATATCACAGGCTGAATAAAACTAACAAAATGAAGGCAAGATCATAACCTAATTCACACCAACATTTAAGGATGTAAAAAAATATATATATAACACGTAACAACCAATATCACATAAGACTACAAGATGTGTAATTTTCAGTATGAATTAGACTTTGCCAGATTGGCTTATCTTCATTCTGTCTGGTCTTTCGGCTCAAATTTACTTCCGGAGGTACAGCCACTCTAGTGCACAAAATTGTTTTCTGGAATTATAGCACAGAGCTTTTATAAATCAAATGTTATACTTATTATGAACATGGAGCATATATGCCAGTCATGTGTTGAAAATATGACAACTCATAGGCAAACGTGACTATTATTTGGGGCACAGTACACTTGCTGTCACCAGCCAAGTAACCTGTTGCACTTTCACACAGTGTTCAGTGTTTTCCTCAATCTTAAGTCCTCTGATCTGCTAACTATCTCCTTACAAAACCCTGACAGCTGACATATTCTTAGCAGGTCAGAGAGTTAGATTTAGGGAAAGCACCAAACACTTTGGACCACACCTGTACCTATGTTGTTTGTCAAGTTAGGTGGTGTGCACACCCATATTTTTGAGTGTTGGATGACAAACATTCTGCCAGATGGTGGATGGCAGTCCTTGTGTTCTGTCTATACAGAAGTATGTTCTGGATCAGCATAGACCTGGCAATCAGTTAGTATTGCAATAGTCTCCCCTCACATCAACACTCCTCAACAATATTAATAAACTAGAAAAAAAGTGATTCATAATCAATACCAAATTAAGTACTTATTTGTATGATTATATTTGAAATATCAAAAGCAAAACTATGTGCTATATCAAACTTCTACTGTATTAAAATAAAGGAATGGGAATACAAAAGAAGAGCATTAAGACAGAAAAGAATGAAAAATTAAGGAGAATGAGAAGACACTTTAGATAAATAAATTATAATAAAAACCAGCATAGAATTAATATATAGGAATAAAAAGAAGAAATTTGAGGAGTTGAAATGAATACTATTATTCAATCTTAACTTTCCCTAAGAGTGAATGATGGTCAACAAGTCCTTAAAAAGTCCTGCAGATGCTCATGCTTATGAACAAATAACTGAAAATTTTAATTAGACTTTCCTATATTATGATATGGTAAGCTTGACAAGTCAAACTAGAAAAATATATAAATCTAAAGATACAGGAAAATAAAGAAGGTAGAAGTAAATATATTGATGCAATATGAGCAAAGAGCATAAAAACATTAAAATCAATTTCTTGTTAAATTTTCTATCCCAAGCAAGACAGCACTCTTGTTCTCAACTTTACTTTGTGACTGAAAACTTTTGTAAATTGAGTTGATAACAAGGAAGATAAAAAACAGTACTGCAAAATCTGTTTTCATGAAAAGTAGTCATATACGAGTATGGAATTAATGACCTCAATTATATATATATATATATATATATATATATATATATATATATATATATATATATATATATATATATATATATATATATATTAAATAATTAATTTATTCACCTGGATTCATTCATTTACCTGTTTATTTATTTTTTAAATTTAAAGTTTACCTAAGAAATCCACTATGCACAAGACCTGGGCACATTATATAACTTACACTGGCACTTGTGACCTGTAAATTCTTATTGGGAAAAACACCTGCTAAATAATTTTTCAGGTCTTATACACACCATTTGTTTGGAAGATGGCAAGCTGTATGGAGAGAAATCCATAGTAGCCATTACAATAACCTGATACAATAAAGCTTTGAGGTGAGCTGCATATAATTTTCAGGATAATGTATCATTATTCATGAAAACCAGTATAAAATCTTTCAGTCATTAGTTCTGATAACTGCTTAAAAACAGCATACTTACACCACAAATATAAGACATTGAAGAATATTTTGCTCTCTATTTAACAATAAAAATAAAAAAATTGTCATAATGATCACGATTTGTCTTCCTTGATACATTCCTTTGATTTTAATAGATATTATGGCACTAGGAGGGACAATCCAGCCACTGCAGCATCCCGTGGGTCAAATGTTGTCCTCCCTATACTTCTGTATGAGTGTGCGTAATGTTCGGTTGGGTGTGAGAACAAGGTGAGCCAGCTTCTCATTGGTCATTGGACTGGTGCGCTTACCACTAGCCAGCCATGCCTCCATAGCAACTCGCTCATACGTGAAGCCATCTTAGCAAAATAAAATAATCTTGTTAATAGTTATTAAATATATGAATGTGTATTAGTAAAACCTTAAATAACTTTAGTCTAAAATAAATATAAAATTACATATATATAAAGTTTTGATCAACTGTGTTTTGTTCAAAGATAAAATTTTTTATATTTTAAATAAAAGGGATAAATTGTGTCAGACCATAGATGGAATGGAAATGTCTGGAGTGGTAAAAAAAATCCCTCTATGGCTAGCTTTGTGCTAAAAGGGAAAACCCTTGAATGTGTGAGTTTGTAAGTGTGAACTCACAAATACATACAAAAGACTCCTAAGCAAATCTACTACTACTTTATGCTACCTATCAAAATTCTTCACATTGATGTTTTCCATGTCCTCGCTGGTCTAAATCCTTGGAAGGCTTATGGACCTGATGGAGTCCCTCCTATTGTTCTCCAAAACTGTGCCTCCATGCTTACACCTAGCCTAGTCAAACTCTTTCAACTCTGTCTGTCAACATCTACCTTTCCTTCTTGCTGGAAGTTTGCCTACATTCAGCATGTTCCTAAAAAGGATGACCATTCTAGTCCCTGAAACTACCATCCTATTGCTTTAATTTCCTGCCTATCTAAAGTTTTTGAATCTATCCTCAACAGGAAGATTCTTGAACATCTATCACTTCACAACCTCCTATCTGATAGCCAGTATGGGTTCCATCAATGCCACTCTACTGGTGATCTGGCTTTCCTTACTGTTTTTTTATTTTTTTATGTAGGAAGGACACTGGCCAAGGGCAACAAAAATCCAATAAAAAAAATGCCCACTAAAATGCCAGTCCCATAAAAGGGTCAAAGCAATGGTCAAAAATTGATGAATAAGTGTCTTGAAACCTCCCTCTTGAAGGAATTCAAGTCATAGGAAGGTGGAAATACAGAGGCAGGCAGGGAGTTCCAGAGTTTACCAGAGAAAGGGATGAATGATTGAGAATACTGGTTAACTCTTGCATTAGAGTGGTGGACAGAATAGGGGTGAGAGAAAGAAGAAAGTCTTGTGCAGCGAGACCATGGGAGGAGGGGAGGCATGCAGTTAGCAAGATCAGAAGAGCAGTTAGCATGAAAATAGCTGTAGAAGACAGCAAGAGATGCAACATTGCAGCGGTGAGAGAGAGGCTGAAGACAGTCAGTTAGAAGAGAGGAGTTGATGAGACGAAAAGCTTTTGATTACACCCTGTCTAGAAGAGCAGTATGAGTGGACCCCCAGACATGTGATATGGACAGATAAGGCCCTTGTACAGAGTTAGCAGCTGGTGGAGACGTCTCAGAATGCCTAACTTCATAGAAGCTGTTTTAGCTAGAGATGAGATGTGAAGTTTCCAGTTCAGATTATAAGTAAAGGACAGACCAAGGATGTTCAGTGTAGAAGAGGGTGACAGTTGAGTGTCATTGAAGAAAAGGGGATAGTTGTCTGGAAGGTTGTGTCGAGTTGACAGATGGAGGAATTGAGTTTTTGAGGCATTGAACAATACCAAGTTTGCTCTGCCCCAATCAGAAATTTTAGAAAGATCAGAAGTCAAGCATTTTGTGGCTTCCTTGCATGAAATGTTTACCTCCTGAAGGGTTGGACGTCTATGAAAAGATGTGGAAAAGTGCAGGGTGGTATCATCAGCGTAGGAGTGGATAGGACAAGAAGTTTGGTTTAGAAGATCATTAATGAATAATAACAAGAGAGTGGGTGACAGGACAGAACCCTGAGGAACACCACTGTTAATAGATTTAGAAGAAGAATAGTGACCGTCTACCACAGCAGCAATAGAACGGTCAGAAAGGAAACTTGAGATGAAGTTACAGGAAGAAGGATAGAAGCTGTAGGAGGGTAGTTTGGAAATCAAAGCTTTGTGCCAGACTCAATCAAAAGCTTTTGATATGTCCAAAGCAACAGAAAAAGTTTCACCAAAATCTCTAAAAGAGGATGACCAAGACTCAGCAAGGAAAGCCAGAAGATCACCAGTAGAGCAGACTTGACAGAACCCATACTGGCAATCAGATAGAAGGTTGTGAAGTGATAGATGTTTAAGAATCTTCCTGTTGAGGATAGATTTAAAAACTTTAGATAGGCAGGAAATTAAAGCAATAGGACGGTAGTTTGAGGGATTAGAACGGTCACCCTTTTTAGGAACAGGTTGAATGTAGGCAAACTTCCAGCAAGAAGGAAAGGTAGATGTTGACAAACAGAGCTGAAAGAGTTTGACTAGGCAAGGTGCAAGCACGGAGGCACAGTTTCGGAGAACAATAGGAGGGACCCCATCAGGTCCATAAGCCTTCCGAGGGTTTAGGCCAGTGAGGGCATGGAAAACATCATTGCGAAGAATTTTAATAGGTGGCATGAAGTAGTCAGAGGGTGGAGGAGAGTGAGGAACAAGCCCAGAATCATCCAAGGTAGAGTATTTAGCAAAGGTCTGAGCAAAGAGTTCAGCTTTAGAAATAGATGTGATAGCAGTGGTGCCATTTGGTTGAAACAGAGGAGGGAAAGAAGAGGAAGCAAAGTTATTGGAGATAGTTTTGGCTAGATGCCAGAAGGTCACAAGGGGAGTTAGATCTTGAAAGGTTTTGATACTTTCTGTTAATGAAGGAGTTTTTGGCTAGTTGGAGAACAGACTTGGCATGGTTCCGGGCAGAAATATAAAGTGCATGAGATTCTGGTGATGGAAGGCTTAAGTACCTTTTGTGGGCCACCTCTCTATCATGTATAGCATGAGAACAAGCTGTGTTAAACCAAGGTTTAGAAGGTTTAGGACAAGAAAATGAGTGAGGAATGTATGCCTCCATGCCAAACACTATCACCTCTGTTATGCGCTCTGCACACAAAGACGGGTCTCTGACCCAGAAGCAGTAGTCATTCCAAGGAAAATCAGCAAAATACCTCCCCAGAGGCAAAATGCCAGAGGCACCTTCACTTAGGGGGATCCTGAGGAGGGATTGGAGCAATAGGACAAGATACAGATATGAAATTGTGATCAGAGGAGCCCAACGAAGAAGAAAGGGTGACAGCATAAGCAGAGGGATTAGAGGTCAGGAAAAGGTCAAGAATGTTGGGTGTATCTCCAAGACGGTCAGGAATATGAGTAGGGTGTTGCACCAATTGCTCTAGGTCGTGGAGGATAGCAAAGTTGTAGGCTAGTTCACCAGGATGGTCAGTGAAGGGAGAGGAAAGCCAAAGCTGGTGGTGAACATTGAAGTCTCCAAGAATGGAGATCTCTGCAAAAGGGAAGAGGGTCAGAATGTGCTCACTTTGGAAGTTAAGTAGTCAAAGAATTTCTTATAGTCAGAGGAGTTAGGTGAGAGGTATACAGCACAGATAAATTTAGTTTGAGAGTGACTCTGTAGTCGTAGCCAGATGGTGGAAATCTCGGAAGATTCAAGAGCGTGGGCACGAGAGCAAGTTAAGTCACTGTGCACATAAACACAGCATCCGGCTTTGGATCGAAAATGAGGACAGAGAAAGTAGGAGGGAACAGAAAAGGGGCAACTGTCAGTTACCTCAGACACCTGAGTTTCAATGAGGAAAAGAAGATGAGGTTTAGAAGAGGAGAGGTGGTGTTCTACAGATTGAAAATTAGATCTTAGACTGCGAATGATGCAGAAGTTAATGAAGAAAAAGTTGAGGGGGGGTGTCAAGACACTTAGGGCCGTTGACAGAAAGGCAGTCCGACCTGGGGACATTTATGGTCCCCTCCCCAGATGGGGACTCCGAGGCTGGTGTAGGTCATCCTCTTTTAGAGATTTTGGTGAAACTTTTGCTGTTGCCTTGGATATATCAAAAGCTTTTGATAGAGTTTGGCACAAAGCTTTGATTTCCAAACTACCCTTCTATGGCTTCTATTCTTCTCTCTATGACTTTACCTCAAGTCTCCTTTCTGACCGTTCTATTACTGCTGTGGTAGACAGTCACTGTTCTTCTCCTAAATCTATTAAACAGTGGTGTTCCTCAGGGTTCTTTCCTGTCACCCACTCTCTTCTAATTATTCATCAATGACCTTCTAAACCAAACTTCTTGTCCTATCTACTCCTACGTTGATGATACCACCCTGCACTTTTCCATGTCTTCTTACAGTCATCCAACTCTTCAGGAAATAAACATTTCACGCAGGGAAGCCACAGAACGCTTGACTTCTGATCTTTCTAAAATTTCTGATTGGGGCAGAGCAAACTTGGTATTGTTCAAAGCCTCAAAAACTCAATTCTTCCATCTATCAACTCAACACAACCTTCCAGACAACTATCCCCTCTTCCTCAATGACACTCAACTATCCCCATCTTCTACACTGAACATCCTCAGTCTGTCCTTTACTTATAATGTGAACTGGAAACTTCACATCTCATCTCTAGCTAAAATAGCTTTTGTGAAGTTAAGCATTCTGATACGTCTCTGCCAGTTTTTCTCAACCCCCCAGCTACTAACTCTGTACAGGGGGCCTTATCGGTCCATGTATGGAGTATGCTTCACATGTCTGGGGGGGTTCCACTCATACAGCTCTTCTAGACAGGGTGGAACCAAAAGCTTTTTGTCTCATCAACTCTTCCCCTCTAACTGACTGTCTTCAGCCTCTCTCTCATCGCCACAATGTTGCATTTACATGCCTCCCCTCCTCCCACGTCCCACTGTACAAAGACTTTCTTCTCTCCCTCACCCCTATTCTGTCCACTTCTCTAATACAAGAGATAACCAGTATTCTCAATCATTCATTCCTTTCTCTGGTAAACTCTAGAACTCCCTGCCTGCTTCTGTATTTCCATCTTCCTATGACATGAATTCCTTCAAGACACTTATCTTTCAATTTTTTTACTACTGCTTTGGACCCTTTTCTGGGACTGACATCTCAGTGGATTTTTTTTTCTTATTGGATATTTGTTGCCCTTGGCCAGTGTCCCTCTTACGAAAAAAAAAAATCATATTATCTTTCCCACCTCTCATCCAATATTTCATGCATTAAAATTCTTGAGTATTATGCAGTCTACCTTTAATACCACTACATTTTTTTGTGCACTGACATGTTAGAAAGATTATACAGAACAGAATTAAAACCCACAAGCTTTCTGCAGATTACATATGGCCATGCACTTCATTAGTGTAGAGCTGCAACCTTCACATGAAATTATGATCTCTAAGGTCCTATGTGTACAAAATAAGGATCTAAGGTCCTTAGATTCAATGCCCTCACTAAAACTTCTGAGCATAGCTTATGTTTCACACTCACTCTTTGCAGTCAGCAGTAAATCTGCATACAACACACCAAACAGGTGTTTTATCCTTAACTTGGGGAACAAAACCTCAAGAACTGCTTTTGTAAATTTCACACTGCAATTTCACAATGTAATTCACAATGCAATTTAATATCAATAAATGAAAAGTACTTAGCGTAGGTAGAGGAAACCCACACAGTAGGTACACATTAAACAACCAAACTATGGTAGATACAGAGTACGAGAAAGATTTAGGAGTTATAGTTAGCTCGGAACTCTGTCTAGGAAAACAATGCATAGAGGTCAGGAACAGGGTAAATAGGGTACTAGGATTCATTTCTAGGAGTGTTAAAAGTAAAAGGCCGGAAGTAATATTAAAGTTATACTTGGCGCTGGTCACACCTCATCTAGACAATGCTGTGCAGTTCTGGTCCCCACATTACAGGAAAGATATAGGTCTATTAGAATCAGTACAGAGGAGAATGACTAAAAGGATACAGCGGATGAGGAGTATTCCTTACGAGGCGAGACTGAAGTTGTTAAATTTACATTCTTTAGAGAGACATAGGTTAAGAGGGGACCTGATAGAAGTCTTTAAGTGGTATAAGGGTTATAACAAGGGGGATGTAAGCAAAATTCTTAGGATCAGCAACCAGGGTAGAACAAGAAATAACGGGTTCAGGCTTGAAAAATTTAGGTTTAGGAAGAAGATGGGAAAAAATTGGTTCACAAATAGAGTGGTAGATGAGTGGAACGGACTCAGTAATCACGCTGTTAGTGCTAGGATGTTAGAGAGCTTTAAGAGAAGATTAGACAGGTTTATGGATGGGGATAATAGATGGAAATAGGTAGGTATATTTCATACAGGGACTGCCACAAGTAAGCTTCTTGCAGCTTCCCTTATTTCTTATGTTCTTATGTTCACTGCTGCTTGCTTCTTGCATTCTGCTTTTACTCTTTGTAAATTTCATAATTCTTTGATCATGCTTTCCCCTCTTAAAAATCATTATCTCACTTTTCATTCATATTTATTTTCAACTTCCACTTTTCAAAAATTTTAAAATTCCTTTACAAATATTAATAATTCTTTTCATTCCTAACAATCAATATGAACAACATTCATTGTATTCAGTCTCTATGTGTTACTAAGACACTGTAACAAAACTTCTATTAGGAAAAAAATATATATACTGAAATAAAACTTGTGAAAACTGAAAATAAAGCTTGATATGGGATACTGTGTACATCCAGTCTATTATTATTTACCTAGATTTGCTTGACTCGATCACATATGCAATTTTTGCGTCTGAAACATGAGCTAAACAATCTTATAAAAAGTACCTACTTATAAAATAATCTACCATGCACAGGTCAAAGATTTATTGCCTTTAAACCCAGACTGCTTGACTTACCTGCACAAAGAACTGGATCACATATCAGCTCTTGTGTGATAGGGCACAGGAACTCAGAGGGAGGTTCATTAGAAGCTTCTTTTTTTGTTTGGCTCTCTTGACACCTATGAATTAGACGCAGAATTTTGTTTCGATGTCCAAGAGCATCTGTACAAAAAGGAATGTAACTGTATTATTCTAGCCTTTATTAATTCTTGTTCACAAAGTCAAGATTTAAACTATAAGAGAAAGAAAACAGATCACTACAGTAGATCTTCTCCATATATGCGTAAAATAGTATCTAAAAAAAAGATAATGAAGGACTATAATAAAAGAAGAAACTATAGAAAAAAAAGAAAGAAAGAAGCATACTGTAGGAGTTCAATTTAATACAATGTCAATCCAGGAACACTTTTCAAGCAGGTAGTACTTTACATTTTCCTGCAATGTGTTTCACACATTATAGAGCATAAGAAATAGGATTAAAAGTAAATGAATATGAAAACAATGAAACTGTCAAGATTCAGAGGTAAATCACATACTTACCTACGAAACTGTCAAGATTCAGAGGTAAATTACATACTTACCTACACCAAGTTTATTCTCAAGAACATCATCTGTAACGGAGAGCAATTCACGTCCATCAATCACATGAGATCGAAAATTGTGAGAGTATTCTGCTAGTCCTTGTTCAACCAACCACTCACACACATCCTCACAATTCCAGTCAATAACCTGAAAAATTGAACTTATGTAACACATAGCAGCTTTTCCTACAACATTCAAGATAAATTCAATGTATAGTACTTTAATACACAAAAAATAATTATTTACAATTTAATGTTTCTGTCAAAGATGATACATAGATACTTTCCTTTGCATTTCACTTACAATGTTGTCTTATTTATGTGCAATATTTAATGCAAAATGTTTTTCAATACAAAAAATGGCCAAATGTCCACCAACAGTTAATTTCTTTCATAATTCTTTCACGACTGAAGGAGGTACACTACATATTTAGTTGGCAGCAAATCAGTGGTGTAACTTTACTTTCCCAACATTTCTTGTAACACATTTAAAAAGTAGAAAACCATTACAACTATTTTCAATTAATATAATTTAAGGATTGTTTAGCTTTACCACTTCATATAAATGTTCCAATGCAGCAACTTCTATTAAGGAGAAATCTTACCCTTGTATTTTCTCGAAGTCTGTGTGAGGGAAACCTGACATGCAGCTTTCTCACTGTATCAGTTGTTGAAGTGGAGCTTTGACCACCAGTGGTGGCTCCATCTACCCGCCACACATTAACCACTCGGTCCCCACTCCCAGCAGCAACCAGTACCCCATCATCACTGAAGGCACATGAGGTGACATATCGCTTGTGACCCTCCAAAACACCCAGAGGGATTTGTTTTATCTGAAAATTTAAAGAAAAATCCAAAAATCTTTGATGAAGTTGTTTAAATAGCTGTTAAGTGTAATCTACTTTATTTATAGCCTGTACTAAAAGAGTCTCTATCTATTCAAGCTCATGCACCTTAACCAGTTCTAGTCATCTGTCTTGTCTCTATTATCTGTTTCTTTGTCAGCCAACATGTGGAATTAAAGCTGGTGTTCTTTTCTTATTATTTTGTTATAATTTCTAACACATATACTATATAATTCTATGTTATTTTACATAAACCAATCTTTGAGTTGAAAATGTATCAATCTGAGGAATTCTGGAACTTATTTGGATTTTCTCAATAACTTAATACTTTCAATCTTCATAAAATTTAGTGTTTGTTATCCAATATTTTATTTTTAGTCATCTTTCAAAGTTTAGTACCATGTATTCAACAGTAACTGCAGCTGCATATATATATACTACCAGAAATTAGAACAAGAGTATATTTTGCTTAAAAATACAAACGTATAAACTTACAGGATCCCAAAGCCTGACAGTCTTATCTCCTGAAGCAGATGCCAGAAATGATCCATTAGCACTGAATCGTACTGACATGATTGGTGCACAGTGGCCCTGCAGACTGTGGTGAAGAGTGATGGAGGGTGTGCTGTCCCCACCCAATACTTGGCTTCCTATCTCCACAACCCATAAATGCAGTTCTGTGTCTTGTCCTCCTGATGCCAACAGGTACTGTTTTCCTAGGGTACCAGTGTCTGGAATTATATGAGGAAGAAAAAAAAGGTGTGTTCACAAAAGTTCAAATTTACAATAGAAATAGGATCATCACATAACTGAATCTTCATCATCTGAACCTAAGGGGAATTTCATGTATAATTTAAACAGCCACAGGGATATCATGTACTTACTTCCTCACAATTCCATATATGCCAAAACTTTCACTCATTTCAAGCACTTACTTTCTTTTCCAATAGATGGACTAAAGTGAATTGAGGAGACACCTAAATCATGAGCTTCTGCCTTGACTGCAAGAGGCACAGAATGGCCATAGCGAGCATCCCACACTCGCAGTTCGCCTCCGCTGCTTCCAGTAGCTAGATAACAACTATCTGGGGTGAAGCTTAAACTTGTTACAGTTGACTCGTCTCCACACATACGTCTGCGTGGAATAAAGGAAACACCAATAAATCTTCTTTACTTCAAGATAGAAATGCAGACATATGCATATTATACCATGTTGCTATCAAAGGAAGACATTCATACATATAAGCACTCCCTTCAAGAAATGGAGGGCTGGGACAGTGTCTGGGAGAGCTGGGGAGCAACACCTCAGAATAGCTGTGATAGGATCTACTGCTTGTCTCTACAGATCAGCACAAAAGGACATTCAAAGAAGTGAGAAGTCATTAAAGAAATGTCAACAATGTTAATCAACAATCAAAAGAAGGCAGAAAATACCCTAGTCCAGTGACACCAAAGCAATAATGATCAGGTAGAAGACACTAGATTTGAGGATGAGATTTGAAATGATCAGATGATAACACAAAAAGGAGGGACCCTGTCTATAAAAATTAAAATGAAAGAGAACACATAGAATGTAAATTGGTGGCCCACAGATAGATGCCATTTCCAAATCAATTAATACAAGTTGTTGTCCAAGAAATAGAAAGCAAGGAACTATGTAAGGTACCAGACAAAGTGCATGCATGAATATATGTGGGGATGGTAAGCACTGTGTTGGGAAATAATGTCTTATGAAAGTATGTAGAAGAGATACATTAACGCTTTCACTACGATATAAACCTATTCATAGCCCTAGAAGTGATGTATGCAATCTTTATAAACATCTACAAGAATGAAGGGGATTAAGCAGAATAGATTTTTCAATTTCTGGCCAATGTAATGTTTGGAAGTGGCTGTAGAACAAGAAAAGATGTCTCAGAGCAGTTAATAATGAAAGAAAGAGGTGCCAAATAGCAGTGAAAGAGTTAAGATGAAAGAAATGAAGCCTTGACTGAGATAAAAGAACTCACAACAAATACAACAAAAATACTACAAGTGGAATTAACAAAATAACAAAGCATTGCAAATGCTATATATAATAAATACTTCATCTTGGTAAAGCATGAATGATCCAAGAGCATCAGCTTGCAACAAAGACATCATTCATGGGCCTCTAACTTTGATTTCTTCATATAATACTAGTTTCACTAATCAGGAATTCACCAACTATGATCACTTTCAGGAGCTAATCAGAATGGTCAGAAAAGCAATATCGTATGTGGAAAACATCAGCTTAAAGATTTTGTAAAGAAAGTTCTCAATTACATATCTATTGGTCTGAAATAATGACAGTAATTAATATGAATAAAAAAAAATACAGTGTTAATAAGCATATACAGTGACAAAGTTGGCAAATATATCCCAAGTTTAATGATTCTGGAAGAAACAAAAAGGCAAAACATGGAATAAAATGATGTGATACAACATTAAATCATAAGAGAATACAAGCTAAAAAATAATTATGGAGAAATGAAAAGAAGAGGAAATAATAATAAGGAATAATGTAATAAATGTGAAAATAATAAGTATGCTTAATACTTTATCACAACTTAAACCTGCCCAGAAATTGTTACCATTAGTTATATTCTGAATGTATTCCCCATTGTGGAAAGTGGAAGAGTTCCAGTAATGCATGAACTCTTCCACAAAAAAATGAAATACTCCAGTCAGTGGAAATACAAGTAAAGCAGTGCTGGTGCCATACGAATCCTGACACAACTTGCAAAGAATTATGGTAATTCATGTTATGCCTTTCACTAAAAATGCAATCCAAAAGTTTCCTGCATGAAGATCTCAAAATTTTATGGTATTAAAAAATTCCCTTTTTTCTCTTCTGGTTCCCATCCCCTTCCTGTGCAAATGCCACCAACAATTTTATTTTTTATTTTTTTTCTTTCTTATGCATGTGATGTGATACAGCCATACTGTAGTTGGCTGCATGAAGGAACTTTGGTCTATAATGTTATCTGAGTCATAAGTGCAGCGAACCATGACAATGTACCAATTCCCAGAGTCTAGACAATTGTGCAAATATCAACCAATTCACCAAAGTTGTGGTTCATTATCAGTGATGAAATACACATGCAGTTGTGCAATGCTTTACTCATGACCTACAAGAAAGCATCTACATTTTGCATAGGTGAGTAACAAAATAACAACCATGAGCATAATTAAGCTCTTATTGGTCCATATTTGGAAATGATGGAAAGAAGAAAAACTCACCTCAATAAACAGTTTTCAGGGCTATGTTCATTCCTGAAAAATTTTTGCAATAATTTGTAATACAAAATCAATCAAACAAAAGAAACACAAATTTTTTGTCTGATTTTTTTATCATAAATTCTTGTTAACCTCCAGCTTTTTGTACATAGTTTCATAATTCATAAAAAAAATTAAAAATCTGGGTCTTTTCCATCTTATCATGCAAACATAACCAACTTCACAATCTAGTCAAATGCTTTAGGAACATTTTGAGTCAGAGACTCCAGAAGATTATTCATCCAGGACAGTATCTTTCGGACAATAATCTTGACCCTGTTTCTAATGTCTTTTCATGACTGAATCCTGTTGTGCTTTAATCTGGCATCCAAGGATATTCACAGTATACAGTAATATTAAAATAAATTTTTAAACCAGTGATTTTGAAGCCAAAGACTATATTTCAGCACTTTTAATGAACCATGGTGGTGCACTACTGATAATCTATCGTAATTGCATCATAACTAAAAGTACTGAACTTTTCCTAAAAAAAAAAAAAAAAAAAAAAAACATGTGACACATTAAATCATTAAGAGTGTAACATTTCTCACAAAACATTCTGCTGTATATGAGTAAATCAGGACCATAGGGGCTCAAGTGTCACCATATAAAAAAAGTTGGCAACTCTTCCTCTGTCTAGCTTTTCCAGCTTCCATATGGTTGAAAGTCCTGTAGTAGCAAGTGAAGTCACGACTTATTAACTTCAGATCCAGGTGTTGTGTGTGGTGGTTGAGCCAAGTGCCGCGTTCATTCAGGACCAGGTGGGCTCAGGTCCAGTGAGAGGGAGCCAGCCAGTGGGAGCATGCGATGCCCAGCGCATAACCATCTCTCACCCAATCAGCGTTTTTCTTCATAAGAAACGTGTCACCCTGGGCCAATCATCACGCTGCTTACTACCCTTCCTCACACTTCCACCCCCAGTCCTGCCCAAACCTCATTCATACCCAATCTTTTCCTCTGACTAACCAGTACCACCTTTTAATTCTTTGCCATACCATCATTACTAACTCATTATTTTAATGACTTCCTCTAACATAGCATTCATTCATCCTTCAATTTGTTGCTATCTTTTAAGTAACTAACGTATTGTAGTACCAATACTAGTATTTTCTCCTAATTTTTTTTTCAATACTATGAGTATATGATAAGTTTCCTTCATGTAGCTTACTATATTATTATTATTATTATTATTATTATTATTATTATTATTATTATTATTATTATTATTATTATATTACATTCTTTTGTTGTTGTGATACCAGGAAGGTGTTAAAAACTTAATTATTTACTTCAGATAAAACACTTTATTAAGGTTTAAATCCCAGATCATGCAAAAAACATACACAAACTTAAAGGGGTGTTACATTTTATGTGCTAGTGTGCATATGTACCCTGTGATTTTTCTATTTTGGGTAAAAAAAAATTCTGAAGAGCAGGGCTTTTGTCTAAAATTTAGTTGAAACTGATGTCTTTCTTATATGTGGTGTTATTGTTGATAAACTTTGGATGCAGTTTTCTCAAAAAAAAAAAAAAAAAAAAAAAAAAAAAAAAAAAAAAAAAAAGCATTTGAACCCCTAAGGTCCTGATGCCCTCATATATAGGATCTATCTACTCTTTGAAGACTTCCTCCAACTGTGAATATCACCAAAGCGCTCCAACTCTCCCTATTCTAATACTCCTTATTGGTTCATGCCCCTCCCCCAAATTAACACTTCTTTCACTCAGGTACATATAAGTATTTAGAAAAATAAGTGATAGAGACAAGATAAGTAAATGAGGTCCTACATTAGATCTATCAATAAAAAGAAACACACCTGAGAAGTGAAAGCGTAGAAACATCCCAGATCCCTGCCATGTCATCATCCCCACCAGTCGCCAGCAAGGCAGAGTTGGGAGAGAAGGCACAGACCCTAACAGCAGCCTCACTAGCAGGTAGCAGGGAGCACAATCGCTCACCACTCTAATCAGACAAGCAGAAGAGCTTCATTTAGGACATTGTATACAATGATGTACCAAACATAAGCTCTAAAGACAAACATATTAAACAACTATAGCTTATAATGTTGGTATTATGCAACATGCTCAAGAGCATAAAACTAACATACAAGACTGATTTAATTTA
Organism: Scylla paramamosain; assembly: GCF_035594125.1. NCBI lineage: Eukaryota > Metazoa > Arthropoda > Malacostraca > Decapoda > Portunidae > Scylla > Scylla paramamosain. The sequence continues at coordinate 13,497,081 of NC_087153.1, forward strand.
CCTACATAAAATAACACAAAACATTATGCCTGTCTATATCTCTTTAGCTGACTCAAAACTGGTAAGAACTTTAGGGTTTCTTTTATGTGCAAACCATGTTTAAGGTTCAAAGAGTGTCAGAGGCTATTTCAAATTTAGAAATTCCAATTACAGTATGTCAGAAGTTACCTGCAAAATACTATAATTCACAAAGCAGTGAAAGAGAAAACAGGACCCATCCACAATCTTCAAACTTCAAGTTTGCCTCAATAAACTACACTCAAAACTAGACAGAATTTTATGGGTTTGTGTGTTAATCCACTTTGAGATTCAAAGAGTATCAGGCTATTTCAAGTTCAGGAATTCCAGTTTTATCAAAATTTATCAGCAAAATATCATAATTCATGAGACAGAGCAAGAGAAACAGTGACCCCCCTGTCTGAAACTAGTAATTGTTAAGGCAAAAGGTTTATGATTTTTACAGCATATATCCATATTTTTTCCAGTGTGGAAATAACATCACTGTTTTCAAAAGCCGAGTTTTATAACTACATGGGCAAGCATTGGTCGATAGCAGTTCATGAAGCTAAAGATCATTCACTTTGCAATAATTTTTTTTTTTTTTTTTTTTTTGAGCCCCAATCATATGTGCAAATGAGAGGTCAGTGACATAGATTAATGAACATCTATGTCATGTCATAGATCACAGATTATCCTCATATTATAGCTTTCACTCATTTTTATATCACTATTATAAAGCTCTTTGCAAGTCCCAATGATATATGCAAATACAACATGTTATATAAATCAATGGCCTAGGTCAGGTCAGAGTTCATAAATAAGTGTTACATTGTAGTTTTCCAAACTATCTCATCAATAACAATTCTCTTTGTTACATTCAGTGCTACTGGCCCATACATAGAGTAAGGCCACAAAGCACTTGAGGGCAAGATATTGGACATAATGTTCCAGCAACAAATGCATCAAGTACAAAATAACCTCTACATACTCTGACATTGCAATTGGATCTTTCCTGGCAATTCAGACAAGAAAGAGATACTGTTCTCATTACTGACTTATCACTGAAATATGGTTGTCTCCTTGCACATGTGAAAAAAAAGTCTGTCTTGAACATACAAGATATATAAAAAGTTTACTGGCTTGTGTCACACTTGAAAATATAATAAAAGAGGTTCATTAGCTAGAAATGAGTCTTGTGATATTAAGAATTGGTAGAAATATAATTACGAATATGTGAATTAAGAGAAAATTCATTCTGCATTTTACATCAGCATACCAATACCTGAATGACTGCAAAATAAAACTTCACAACATCCTTCCTTACCTTTACATCCCAGATAATAGTGGACCCATCAATAGAAGCAGATGCCAACTTTGAGCCAAATGGAGAAAAGTTGACAGAATTAACACCATATGTGTGTCCCAGGAGAGGAGAATAGCTCACTTCAACAAACTTGTCTCCAATCTGCCACTTGTACACCCGCACACTTTTGTCTCTATGGAACAAAGTAATGATATGTGACACCAATTTCAAGTGGAGGACAAATATATGTATTTTAAATATATAAAAATAGCAGAATGATGGGAATTTCATTACTGAACATAAGGCAGTTGTAAAATACTCACAATGAGCCTGTTGCAAGGAGTGATCGGCCAGAAAAATCAACACTTGTGACATCATTAGTGTGACCTTTTATGACACAAACTGGCATGGGTCTTGTTCCCCCAGCCTCCTCTCCATTTCTTCCTCGGTTTTTGTTTCTGGCGCTGCATCTGGTGAAGATTAACATCATTACATGTCCCAATATTCAACATAGTACATATGTCAGATGCACCTCCAGTTTACTAGTAACTGATGGCCTGGCAAAACCGTGATTCCGAGAAAATTATAAGAAAGATTACCAAACTAGTTTCCTGAACAACCACAGATGTCATTCTTTAAGTAACTGATAATTAATATATCAACATATACATAAATATATAGCTAGCTATCTCTGCATTAGTTTTCTTATGCATAATTATAGCATTAAGATAAAAATACATGAAATGACACACAACATTTTTTATACATTCGTACTTATGTTCAAAGAAACTTGTACTTTTCCATCTCCAAATATTTCTTAAGAATGACAACTGTTCTGCTGGGGCTTGAGTATCTTAGTCTTACAAGGTTGTGATCATATGTGAGATAAGTTTACATGGACTTCTTGATCTAAACTCCTCCCCTTCACCTAGAACCTGATGGAAGAAGCACCAGTCCATCTGAAAACATTGCTTAGACCATAATAACTATCTTAAACTCTATAGCAGAACAGATAACTAATTATGAAAGACAAATATATGTATTCCATGACCCCAAATGAATACTATTTACCTCTCTCTGATTAATTCCAGGTCTCGGAAGTGGTCCTTATCATCAGCACCTTCCATACGATACCAATTCCTGAGGAAGACAAAGGTTAACATGAACTGCTGATATTTGCATCTGAGCAGATTATCATGGTTGATTTTAGTGGGCATGACAGTATTTTCCATTATGATTAAATTGGTTTGTGATGTTGAACAGAGCAGCAATCTGCTTCTTTATGCCTTTCACAATAAGAAAAAAATGCTTATTTATCTTTATTATATTTATTTGACAACAAGAATGCACCCATAAACCTGCCAAATTGAAGCAATGTTTATTACTTCTGAAATGAAGCTAAAAATAATTACCTGGCAAGAAAGTTAAAGAAAAGCATAGCAGATCCAAGCATACAATACAGCATAGCTAAATCAATGTTCTACATAATAAAAAATAAAACAAAATATGTAAGTAAATAAATAAATGAACAAATAAATAATGCATGTGGGAAAAGGAATTTCCAGAGTAAGCAGTTCAGGGTGTAATATTACACATATAACAAGGTTTCTCTTGAATTGCCTGATCACAGCTTATTCTCCTAAATACTCCAATAACATCGTACATTTTTTGCCTGAAAATCACCATGAGAATTTTTTCTTTTTAATAATGGTAACTCTATACATCAGTTAAAAGTATAGTCTCCTATTGCATTTGCATATTATAAAATTTCAGATAATATTTTTTTCTTTTCAATGGTTGTTAGTTGATAAGTTAGCTGTGAGCCTGGAATAGATAATCCTAAACACATGCCTGCTAGAAAAAATAAATGTCACAATGAAAGAGATTCTTGGCATATTCAACTCAGTGTCTTTCCTGGAAGTGAACACATGTTTAATGCAGAGCAAATTATCTCTTCAAGATTTATAATAGCAGATATTTAGCATCCTTTGGGAGTATGCTATGTCTGAATTACTGATGCAATTTCTAATCTAGTTACAAAAATTAATGAGGGTTAAACCCAAAGACACACAGGTTTTCTAATCTGGTGCATCATATAAGGAGACCAAATACCTGATACTCTTTAAAGACAAAATTTTATTCCTGAATACCAGATAAACACAAAACTACAATATTATCTGATGGTAATAGAAGTACCCTGCTGAAATAAAGTTAACCTTTCCTTCATAGTGCACATCAAAAGCAATTGAATGTAAAATCAATCCTATCTTCAAGGTGTTTCCAGACACAGTTTCTAAAATGCATTGCAGCAGTGAAGTGATGCTTATAAAAAACAATCAACACCACTTCCCTTCTGCTGCCCTGAGGTCAGGGAAGAGTGGCAATACATCAAGAACTATTACACCCACCATCACTTGTCTGGAATCCTTAAGCTATGAAAGCTATGAAGTGTTTCATCCATCAAGGTCACCAAATGTTGAAAATGGCACACCACAGTTGGCCACATAAATAACACAAAGGAGTCCCTAAAAGAAATATGCAGTAAACAGTTAATAAACATACACTGCACATAAATGTAATTTACACCTTACAAAGATAATGTACAGTGATACTTTTCTAAAAATCTCAAATGAGGCAATAATTGAGGAACTCAACCCAACTAAAGGGAATGGAACAACTAAACTACACATCTTGTATGAAACATGTGACAAAATACAAGCAAAAAAACTATTTTGTGTAAAAAATTATAAATAACTGGAAAAGAATACCTGAAACTGTAATCAATAACACCTAAATTTGAGTATTCAAGATAAGATAATCAAATAATCAGATGAAACTTGCACAACACAGCAGCATCAGTGGTAAACATAATTTGGACATTTTCATTTCTTCACTAACAGCCTTTTATGGCCAATAGATACAGGTGGCATTTCATTCACCTAAATGCTGAAGGAAAAGATAAATCTTGACCTTGCAACAATAGATACATTTGTATAATGCCCCCTCCCCTCCTTGGGGACTTCATGGAAGCAGAGAAATTATTCTGAAACTAGAATAAATTTGCCACAAGAAACTGTCATCAGGAATCAGAAGCCCCAACTGTGAGGACAGAGTACAATGCCTTATACATCAGACAATAATGACTGTCAGATTCCAAGATAATTTCCTGCATTCACCATACTGATAATCCCAACAGCAGCTGACTGATGACTGTGCAATCCAGTCCACCCACTGAATGTGTAATCCAGCTCTTCTGCTGACCACACCAAAGATATTTGCTTGGTTAGATTAACTGTGGTAGGAATCAAGGTGAATGCACCCCCATGCTAGGTAGTTAGTTAGGTTAATAAACACATAAGGATCAAGATGGGTACTGAATTCTCACATTAAGACATTAATTCTATTTTAAATTTCAGTGTAGGAAGAGATAGTTATGTAATGTGTGATGCACATATACACAGTTGATGCATGACATCATTATGATTATGACTAGTGAGTATAACAGCAAAATTGCCTTAGGATATATTTTACCACAATGGACTAAATGCTCACTGTGGTAAAAAAAAAAAATTTTCTGTACAGCTTTGGCAAAACAAGTTTACAGAGATTAATTAACCGTAGACTGGTCAACCTGTGAATCTGTATCAACTTTCATTGATGTGTGCCAATTGGAATCGCAGTAGGAAAAAAATAAAAATAAAACAAGAAAACATACTTCATTCATTCCAAATGGTACTGTGGCAGAAAAATAAGGCTTCTAGATTCCAATTCCATTATTGTAATTAAATAAAACTAACCCTGACTTGGAGATAAGTGAAAATAAATACTGAAAGACAAAAACACTATTGAGATCTTCTGTTCCTCAAACCAAAATCTGTGAAATTCAGCAAAAAATAAATAAATAAATAAATAAATAAATAAATAAATAAATAAATAAATAAATAAAACTACACTAAACTAGAAGATACACTTGATGCCTGCCAATCCTGGGCTGCACAGAAATCAGGGTGCCTGAAATAAATAGATATGGATGATTTTGTACATGCATCTTCAGGTAACATGCAGCCTGAATAGCCCTTTTATTTTATTTTACAAAATTTTGTTTCTCTACCTGTAAAAGATTGTACCAAGATGAGTGTGCACTAAAACAGCTTTGTTCTCATAATTCCTCTTCAGGGATGAGTCTCAAACATTTCTGGATTACGACTACTATCTATAATAAAGGAAGAGGAAAATAATATATAGTAGTATATTTAGCATAATATGGGTCATATTTACTATGTATATCATCATATTTGACTGAAACACTCATAAACTGTGCATCAAGTCATCTTGCAAAACTTTTTTTTTTTTTTCACATCCTGAAACCTGGATTATCGAGCTGTGCCAACTGGATACACAGAAACTCACCATACCCATAAATAAAGGTACATCCCCTCCACAAGTAAGTAACAGACTGAGGAGTAAACAATAAAAGGTGAAAATTATCCTTTTCGGTGGATACAATGAGCACGAAACTAAAAACTATGCAGTACATGATTTTATATGGCACAGGTCAACCAATCCAGGGTTAATGAAAACCTCAGAAAGAATTAGTCTAGAAATTTACAAGATATGGTTTCCCAAAATACAATCATAAAATTGTTTGAAAAGAACAGTTACACAGTGCTGTCATACAAGAGGTTTTGCCTAGTGGTAAGGATAAATAAATCAAATATTTTCTGATAATTCAACAGAACGTATTAAAAAGGTTAGCATGTGAATTTTATATCTGAATAAGAGAGAAGAATTTTAACAATCTGAAACTGACCGACACTGCACCAATAGTTGTTTTGGTGAAAATTCAGTGTGGAGTTTAATCTATCAGTAAACCAATGACGTAGCTCCTCAAGATTACAAAAGTTTTACCCACGTGTATTTAATGAGCCTGATGTGTCAATTTATGCTGCCTTCCTTGGCTCAAGTGAGACGAATCACAGCCAGGCCTCTGTCACCTGAGACTTGTGACAGGGCAGATAACAATAGATAACCCTGTCACGACTGTAAATATAAGGTCATCACACCGCTGATTAAAGCCACTAAGTGAATGATGTCTGTGGATATCCGTGGGGGAAGGTAAATGTGTTTGGTGTGGGCGTGTGACGGTGGGAATGGGCTGACGGCCTTACTTATATTTGATGAAGTCCGTCATGGGGAGGAGCGAGGAGGTGCCGCACTCACTGCCGCTCGCTGAGGAATGTTGTTGTGGTGCGCGGCGAGGCGTCAGGTGGTGCCACGGTGCCACCATCCACTATGAACAATTGGTGCCACACACTCCCATTACTACATAGAAAGCCTGCCATACCATGATGATGCAAGAAATAAACGAATGTTATTAATTCAAAGCACATCAAAGTCTGTACAGGAATTCTCATAGAAAAAATAAATAAATAATAATAGTGAGTCATACTAATGAATCTTTAACATAATAATGGTGATGCGTTTTTTAAGCCTACACAAATATATACTGTGTTTTTACAAATTTGTTTACATAATCGAGTAATGTAGGTATACACAACCGCCAAAAAAAAAAAAAAATACAAACATGCACATGTCCAAAGCTGAAATAACAATAATAATAGTAATAATAATAGTAATAATAATGATAATAATAATAATAATAATAATAATAATAATAATAATAATAATAATAATAATAATAATAATAATAATAGATTATAATAATAAATAATAATAATAATAATAATAATAATTATTATAATAATGATAATAATAATAATAATAATAATAATAATAATAATAATTATTATAATAATAATGATAATAATAGTAATAATAATAATAATAATAATAATAATAATAATAATAATAATAATAATAATGATGATAATAATAATAACCGTAAATATAATAATAATAATGATAATAATAATAATAATAATAATAATAATAATAATAATAATAATAATAATAATAATAATAATAATAGTAATAATAATAATAATAATAATAATAATAATAATAATAATAATAGTAATAGTAAATAAGGAGAGAAAACTCGAAAATTAACATAATGGAAAACAAATGATGAGCAATTATATTATACGCAAAATTCTATTCGTGGTTTTCATTCTATATATACACGTATCTTATTCACATTTTGAAATATTTGCTGATTCAGTGACATTATTAAATTTTGTATTCATTACATTATGGCGGAGAGAGAGAGAGAGAGAGAGAGAGAGAGAGAGAGAGAGAGAGAGAGAGAGAGAGAGAGAGAGAGAGAGAGAGAGAGAGAGAGATCACACGGAGACTTTTTTGTTCATTTTGAAAGACTGAAAAGTGAAAAACGAATCCATGGTGTATCCAATTTTATTTATTTAGCTACCGTGGTTATTTATCTACAGCTCCTATATTTCCTTCTCCTCTTCCTTCTTCACCTCTTCTATTACTACTGCTGCTGCTGGTAATATGCTACTACTACTATTTCTATTACTACTACTACTACTACTACTACTACTACTACTACTACTATTTCTATTACTACTACTACTACTACTACTACTACTACTACTACTACTACTACTACTACTACTATTTTTAAAGCAAAACTGCCAGAGCCAAGACCAACATACGCACCGTAAAAAAAAAAAAAAAATTGGGAAGAGCGCAACTCTGGCTGAGAGATCATTATTTAAGTAAAAAAAAAAAAATCAAGGAATGAGATGAGTTCACACCGGCTGCGATGCTATGCTAGTTCGCTAGCTATGCGATATATGTGATGCAAAGCCACGTGGCTTCCAGTCGCTACAGTACTTTTTAAATAAGGATATTCACACCGGAGGCAATGGTACTGTTATTATGTGTGCGATTGTCGCTCATGTAGCTTGCCTGTCATCAGCCTAGCGTTTTTTTTTTTTTTTTTTTTTCAAACATAGCTCGGCTGACGTACATGTGTCCTGACTGACTTATGAGTCACTCTGGGTAACATGGGCATGTTGCCATTTAACACTGCACTGCTGCCCCTGGAAGAAAAGGTGCATAGTATAACATAGTATTACTTGTGGTATGAATGCTCACGTCACAAGCATCACCACCGTTGGCTCGTGGCATCATATTGATAGTATATTATTGCAGCTGGTGTGAATCCCCCCCCCACCCGCCTTTATAGTGTTGTGGATCCACCACCTACACTGCTGCCCATAGCTGACCAGTCAACTCACAGTCACTCACCCGATAATCAGGCGCAACTCAGTTCGGTATAGTAGTGGTAGTGGAATGCAAGACAAGGACATGCAAACATTAACATGCACAACACAGATGTATATTTCATGACCAGAGAACAGGATACAATTATCTAGGGACTTGTAGGTCACCACAAGGACCAACTCCCTACACCAAGAAGCAGTCTCTCACACACACACACACACACACATTATGTGGCTGAGGACACACACGCAAACACAGGCAAGGGATTGTGGGCATGATACAGCTTGCAGAGTGATGTGGAAGTGGCATACAGCTGACACAGCGGAAGATCCACACGAGAGAATGGTCGCAGACTGTTCATGGAAAATAATAATTTTCCTTCTTATGCTACACTGCATGTCTTACATCTGGCTTCACCTTAAGTCATTCTCAAATTAAATTCATCTGTTCTGCATGTCACTTACATAACTCATCTTCAGTGACACTCAACTGTTCTGTTCTACACTGAACATCCTTGCTTTGTCCTTTACTAAAAATCTAAACTGGAAACTTTACATCTCGTCTCTCACTAAAACAATGTCTATGAATTTTGGCATTCTGTTAAGAGGACCATCACACTGTTTCTTAATACTGAGTGGATATTTCTTTGTGTAATTTTTCTAGGTTGTTTTAAATGAGAAATTGATCTGAAGGCTTGACAATTTTTTAGTCATGAGGCAGTGGATTTCCTCACTGACACATTGTGTTGGTGGTCTTTTCACTTTGTACTCTGGATAAGAGTGCCTTGTCTTGGTTGCTGCCTTTGGAAGAATTTTGATAGATGAATAATTTATATAAAACTTGTGTTCTAGCAAAGGTTATGAAAGAACTTGTTTTTTTTAAAGTTTAATGTGGAAGTTACAAAGGGTATGTCTGCCTGGTCTCATATAAATATATTATAAACCCTTGCTGAACATGAATCAGGTAAGAAATCCTGATTATATGAATCAGTGACATTCAAAACTTCATCCAGTATGAGTGTGACAGGATTTCCCATCTGCATGAACTGCCAACACAAGTGAGCAAGAGCTCTCTTAAGGCTGTGTCACACTAGCACTTTTTCCGTCGATTAATGCGATTTCCGTCGATTTTTCATCGTTCTGCATGAACTTTTCGCATGAATTTGTCAGACGACCAGGATCGCTTCCACCTGCAAATTTCCGCCTTTGTTTACATTTCCAAGACCAAGACCGAGACTTTCTGCGTGGCTTCAACCTGTCTCACAGAGCGTTATTACCACCTCTACGCTTCGTCATGGAAGGAAAACCACATCCAAGCTGGACACGCCTTTCAGAGGAGTTTCTTGTGGAAAGCATAAGGTACCATAAGTGCCTCTGGGACCACAAGGATGAATCTTATATGAAGAAAAGCCTGAAAAGAGCGGCTTACAACAGTCAGCTGTGCCCTCCAATACTGTCTCACAATACACAGTATTAGTTTCAGAGCAGCGTATCTTTGCCGCAACGTGGACTCCATGTTTATTTACACTCCTTGGTCTGTGCCGACGGAAAGTTTCACATGAAACACCGTTTGTGTGTGACAGGCCGCAGCCACAATATTGACGATTTTCAGAAAAATGACGGAAAAAGTGGTAGTGTGACATCGCCTTTAGGATAACCACATTCACCATGCCAGCCAGCATGTGGACTTGTCTAAGTGGCAAGTACATGTTGACATGCTTAAGAAGCCAACTTTACATGTTACTGTATCATGCTAGTGTTGCTTGCTTCATGCTGTCCTGTACTTATTTCACCCATTTTTATTTAATGCTGACAGTTCCTCAGTCTTCTAATGATGGCAAAGGTGCTGAGCTTGGCTGGAAAAATAGAGGGTATTTCCATCCTTGCAAAAAGTTGGCTGGATAGATACAAAGCATGTTTTCAGATGTACAGCTCACATCTAAATTATATCCTTGAAAGTCTCTTATATTAAATATATAGAACCTGGAAATAATGTGGACAAGAATAGATGGCATAACATGAGTTTCTGTAGATATTGCTTGAGGTGAAAGTAAAGGTTGTTCTACGTCAAAAATGTTCTTTGCATATACAGGGTGTTCTCAAGTTACGATGGAGTTCGAAGTGGCTCAGAACCAGGCAAAGTAATCACCAGTATGTCACTCACCTATGCTAATGCTATAGTACTGTCTAGGGCATAAAAACATAACTATGTACTTTATCTATCTAAATTTATCTAAAAAAAAATAAATAAAATAAATAAATAAATAAAAAATAAAAAAAACATTATGAATAAAACAGTAACAAGAATCAACAAAGGGGAATGTACAGGGGCAAGCACTGCCAGTGTTATAACCATGAAATGGCAGAGGTTGAAACCATTGTAAACCAAGGATTCCCTGTATGCATTTTGAGGCTTTGTTTAGCTGTGGCATGAAATTCAAATTAGGTCGGGCAACAGATACAAACAGTCGGCCCAGGCAGGAAACCATAGCGGAAAGATACAATGTCCACATACTCCACATTACTGTAAATGTGTTGTATTGCTGCTAGTTTTCTCTCAAAATTGTGCAATACATTCTACACATATTCACTGTCTCGGCAGGAAATTGCAAGCAAATGACAAGCAATCAGTTGATTTGATGCAAGCCTTGCTCCTTCTCCCTTCCTGCCCAGAAAGGCATGGTGCTGTCACATTATTTCTTTTGTCGTTAATTACAGCCACACTATCCTTGTGTAATGTTTATCAGCAAATCATCCTCTCCATTGCCACTACTCATCTCATTATAGGATACTGAAATGCTCTAAAACATGAAGAAATCATGATTGAATCATTCGCAATTTCAGCATTGGACATCACAAGCCAATACATCCTGCCATGGATGACCACCCAACCTATTGTATCTATTGCCCGCCCACACTTGAATTTCATACCAAAGCTAAACAAAGCCTCAAAATGCTTATGTGCATAGAACATTTTTTACTTAGAATAATCTGTACTTTCACCCCTAGCAATATCTGCAGAAACTCAATTGGCACCCTGTACCTGGGGACCTAATCTTCATTTTCCTTTTTAAGCTTAACAACACTTTGAGTATGAAATTTGTCATACATAATGAGCCCATGAATCTGACTGTCATGTTGAGGAAGGGTTGAAAGTACATACATATATACATGTGAATTGTTCATGTTGACAAGTAGTTGGGTTTAGGAAGGGGGATAAAAACCCAGGGAGGAGTTAGGATTCTTTTAATCTCTAACGTTTCGGCTGAATAGCCATCCTCAGAGAGACTGATTTACATGAGTGAAAACACACTATTTATAACAACGTACAAAATTTTCTCATTTGACATTCGTATAGAGTATTGCCATCCTGGCGTGTATCTCACCTAATTTTATTTTCCTAGTCAGGTGGCATTATCCGCCTACGTGACGAGCCTTTACTGGGGATTTTCCTTGTACCTGACCTGAGGGCCAATCTGGCAGAATTACCCGCCCACCTGATTAAACCTTCTCTGTGGTTAATGACTTCCCTAGTTGTTATGAGGGCTGCCTCTATAGCTTTTCTCATTCTTTTCTTCAATCCAACTTTAATTTCTTTAGCCTCTTCCCATTTTGGTAGGTGTTTACATTTTTCTATGTGCAATACAAGGGAGTAGAAAAAAAAAAAACAGAAAAAAATGTAAACACCTACCAAAATGGGAAGAGGCTAAAGAAATTAAAGTTGGATTGAAGAAAAGAATGAGAAAAGCTAGAGGCAGCCCTCATAACAACTAGGGAAGTCATTAACCACAGAGAAGGTTTAATCAGGTGGGCGGGTAATTCCGCCAGATTGGCCCTCAGGTCAGGTACAAGGAAAATCCCCAGTAAAGGCTCGTCACGTAGGCGGATAATGCCACCTGACTAGGAAAATAAAATTAGGTGAGATACACGCCAGGATGGCAATACTCTATACGAATGTCAAATGAGAAAATTTTGTACGTTGTTATAAATAGTGTGTTTTCACTCATGTAAATCAGTCTCTCTGAGGATGGCTATTCAGCCGAAACGTTAGAGATTAAAAGAATCCTAACTCCTCCCTGGGTTTTTATCCCCCTTCCTAAACCCATATATACATGTATCTTTGATTAACAAAGTAATCTTAAGACTATACATTGATTTCTTTCACAGTTGTTTCTTCAGAGGTTATACTGTTAGTGGTAATGTTGCTCATGGCCGTTTCCAGCCTCTGCCGAGCTAAACGTTTCTTGGCAGTCTTCTCCAACATTTCGTCATAGTTCTCAGAAAACATGGCCACCAACACATCATACAACAAGTGCAAGGTTGGCAAGTCTCTGAAACACACCTGAGAAAGAAAATTATGAAATATATATATATATATATATATATATATATATATATATATATATATATATATATATATATATATATATATATATATATATTAAAAATAGGAAAAGCATTTATTGTATATTAATAATTAATACAGAGTAATCAAGTTATCCAGCACCAATGTGGATAAGCATGGCCTAATGAATTTTTTAGTTGATTAAACTAAGGTATAAAAATCACATATTTTGTGCTCTCCTTTGCAAGTTATCTTTAGGGTTACCAATTGTAAACAAACTAGGTACATGTATCCATGTCTCATTTTGGATGCTTCCTCAATATGATGGAGAGGAGTGTCATTGCTGTATATATATATATATATATATATATATATATATATATATATATATATATATATATATATATATATATATATATATATATATATATATATATATATATATATATATATATATATATATATATATATATATATATATATATATATAACATATACAATGTTGAGGTCTTTATAAATGTTGATTGTTATATAACTGGCTGTATAAGTTAATAAAAAATAATTCTACATTAGTGTTGGGGCATTGCTCTTCCTGCCTTGTATGCTTCATTTGTTCCTTTATATTCTAATTCATCGGATGAATAACAGCTATTCCCAATATTGGGCAGTATAACCCATGGTTTCTTCAATAAAATCATGATGACTTATTTTTCTTTAGAGCTGTAGCTTGGTATATAACTGATAGTTACAGTTATAGAACTGATACAATTCAGTTATGCCTTGCTGACTTCATGTTCACTGTTTCAGATATCTGAAGATGAGAAAACAATTAACCATGGCATAAATGATGACAAGGGAAAGTAAACAGTGGGCAAGATTGTACGCATAACAATGTTAATTATTTTGTAATAAAGGCAGTTGCATGAGCATTCCAGATAATTAAATAATGGATAACCAGGGTTCTCCTGTCAGCTTTAAATACAGTTTAACAGTTATGAAATATATAAAAACTGGTTCTTTTATTTCTTAGTAAATAGGATTTTCATATTTATTTATTTTTTATTTATTTTCTTTTTTTTTCTTTTTAGATGTAATACATTAATACAAAAATGTTCAACACATGCAAGATCACAAAGATAGAAGCTGCCTTATGCCATATGAGTTAAACTGTTAGTACAAATTCTAAAAAGAAAAATATCATACTTTGAGTTTATAATATAGTTTACTCATGCATCCTTATGTCCTTACCTTACTGTGATGGTATATAATTTGTTACTCAGCAAATGATGTGCCACATGGTTTAAGGAATAATGGAAGAATGTGACAACTTCTACAAATTGACTCTCTGCCAATGATTCATAACAGTGCATGTGAACACCATGTGGTTACAAAATGTTTGTTTTTTGTCTGTTTATTTTGCTCAAAGAAAGTACAGTGTTACTAGTATGCCATGGTTTATGAATTTTTATGAAAAATGATGAAGGAGTATGTAATTTTCTTCACATTGCCCATGATGTGCCCACTTTGTACTCACATTTCAAATTTCATGTTAAGTACATGTTTGGTGGATATAAGCTTTGTTAATGTATCCTAAGTTCAAGATACATGAAAATACAACTGGTTCCATTAACCATAAAAGAGCACTCACTTTCATGTTATCAAATGCAATTCCAACTTGAGCTGGAAGATCATCCATCAATGGTACCTTGGCATACCGCTGAGAGAAATGAGTCAGGAGCATGTGCTGTGCATTCATATCTTTGCCAACCTGAGAGAACAAAGATCATTTTAGCAATTCAATAAATGCACTCCATAGGAAATACCATGCATTTACTGTGGTCTAATGATTGGAGTAGGTATGGAATAGGGAACAGTCTTATTATGAAGGGGCATGAGTGAACCATTGTATGGTGTTGAGCATTGCTGTGGAAGTATGAGGCCAGTTGTGCTATGCCTAAGCTAGGGTGTAGTAGGGTGGTCCACAAGATGATGTATGTATGAGTATGTCTGGGCCATCCCATGTGGGATTGCTAGCCTGGTATATAGACAGAATAAATACCACATTGGTGTGAAATTCAAATTTTGCTAAAGATACTCATATTTCTGTGTATAATGATTACTTGTGCATGGCCCCTTATTATCCAGAATAAGCTAGTTTCTAAACCATTACTTAAAAGGCTGAGATCTAAGTTCAAGTTATATCTGTGTAAAAGAGAGAAAGAGAGATTTAATTAAAGGAATTAATAAATAAATTCAAATAAATAAAATAAAAAATAAGTAAAAGAAAAAAAATATATCTATATATAATAAAATCACTGATTCACTGACCAATGGTGGCAGGCATACTGTCGCAAAGGCTGTACTAGTTGGCCTTCAAAATATGTTTAAATTTTTCAAACAACTAGTTACTGTGCAATATAAAACTGGCCAGATTAGTATTTTTCCAAGATGTAACACCTAAATCAGTCACAAAATGGAGAAGTCTGAGTTGAGTGGCAGCTGAATTTCAAGACTAAACAGCATGTATTCTGAAAATATGGAAGGACATGGGAACCTGTATTGCTTGAGAAGTGGTACAGTGAGTCTTTATTCTGGCATCCTCTTCTAGCTCATCCTCCATGGTGGCCTCATGAATCAGAATATCACAGTCCTGTCCTGAGAACAGAGCAACAAAACATTATTATAGATGAAAATAGACTAGACTGCACAAAATAAAAATTTGTCATACATCATCTTCCAACCAAAAAATTGTCAAAGACCAAGATTACATTTTGCTTATTTTAATGTTAATTTTCTCATAATGACAAGTGATAATAGTGATCTTATTGAAAACTTTAAAAGTTTAATTGAGGGGAAAATAGGGAACAGAAAATCCATGGAGGTAACTACTCATCAATCTAAATCACAAAAGATGTCTGTAAAATAATATAAAAAGATTATTGACTTGAACCATCAACTTATGGGAAAAGTATAGAACATGACTGGTGACCACTAGTGTAATAGAATGTAATGACTTACCTATGTCTACAAGTCCTTTGCATGGCATTGTGTCTCCAGAATACACAATCTTCCAGCCATTAGCATGAGTCCAAGCAACACCAAATGAATTGGGGCAATGGACTACATATGTCATGCGAATGTCCTTCATATCTAGCTGGGAGCACAATTTCCTGTAGTCTTCCTTGCCCAGTGTGAAGTCATTATATAAAAGATTTTGATTCCAAATAATGATAAAGTCTTCAAGAATGGGCTCAAAGTTTTCATGATAGGAGGTAAGGTATGCCATGATTCTGCTAGGAGCAAGAAGCAGCAGCTTGGGAGCCTGCCAACAGGAGGAAGGAAATAATTGTCCCATATATTTAAAACATTGTATGTATAATATGTAATAATTAAGTTGAAAAGGCATTTCTCCTATTATATACAACCCACCCCCTTCTCTCTCTCTCTCTCTCTCTCTCTCTCTCTCTCTCTCTCTCTCTCTCTCTCTCTCTCTCTCTCTCTGTTTGTCTGTGTATGTCTGTCTGTCTGTCTCTCTCTTCAAGAGCTAAAAACAAGTAAAAAGTGTAAGAGTTCCTAACAGCCAATGCCAAATTTAATTCACTGAAATGTCTTGGTTTGAGACCAAGCAAACAGGGAGGATGGAGAGAAAAATATAAGAGAAAGCTTTATGAGGAAGGATGCTTAAGACATAAAATGAAAAATGTGGCAGTGAGTATGGAAATAAGGAACACACTTTGTTAATAGAGCTTAATAAAAACAACAATGATGTATGCAACTTAGACACAAGGATGGAGTGAAGGTGTAAAGTTCTCATAACATTTCTCTATCTCTTTCTTAGCCTTTCTTTGAATCTTTTATCCTCTAATCTTGAACTGTACACTCCCCAAAAATTCATCAAACTCTGTGAGCACCAAGCATTCCAAAATATATGAACATTTTTTAAACAACTCTCCCTGGAGGTCTGAGGCAGGTCTTTCGGTTCAATTTATCCTAACATAAGTGATTAATACAATGAAATGAGTCATATTCTGGCAGCATAGCTTTAAAGAACATCATTGCTATCAAGCATACCAACTATTCCAGCTCTGGAACAAATCCTTTTCACATCCATGATGACAAGATGCTAAGTATTTTTTTGGGGGTGCGTGTATATTCCTTTCATTCTTTCTAATTCTGAAACCATTATATTTTCATCCTAAAGGCAGCGTCACACAAGGAAAATTTCTCCAAACATGTTGGCTGTTGTCACTGGTGATATTGCGTCACACAGGGATTGGACCATTGTGTTGACACCTCATAATTCCAACAACAAACCCCAACACAGCACCTCTTCAGCAACTTCATTTTGCCTTTATCATTCCAAAATTATATGCTATTATATACAACTGCATAGTTTTTTGAATGGCTTTTGATTTGATGGTAGAAAAACAGCACTGTAAATCTTTTGCAACTCATATTGGCTGTGCAGCATTTTCTCTCTACTGGCCATGGTCAGCAACAGCACGGGCATATACAGCCAACACTCGGAGTACCGAATAAGTCTGGATCCACTATAGATCAATTAATTTGTGCCAAGCTTTCACATTTCAGCAAAACTTAGTGCGGGACTCCATCACAACACACTGTTTATCTCACCAGCTGTAGCTGTCAAGTGCTATACATAATTTCACGCACCTCACAATCAAATCACAATCACACAATTGCACAAGTACTTCAATTTTTTTTTGTAGTTTTGTAGTTGACAATAGTTTTGGAGTTGACAATAGTTTATATTTGAATTCCATTTATAGCTTGTAACATGACAGTCATTTGACTCTGAATATTCCCAACATGTCCAGCAGCACAACCATTTTCCATTTCCTCCGACAACAGAAAATGAGCAACAAGATGTTGTTTGCTGCTTATTTTGTCCAACCACCTACAAAAACAGCCATGTTGGGAGACATTTTCCCTGTGTGATGCCACCTTAAAGGTCAGCTACACATCACATCAGATTTAAACTGACTCCTCCTGTTAAGTGATGAGCATCAGTTCCACAAACATGTATAACTTATTTGCTGAATGCTTATTATTTTGTGAGTTGCTTACTTACATCTGATATTCCAGTTGCATTAAAGGCTCTTCTTCTAGCCAATAGAAGACGAATGAGGCCAATGTGGTGGTCAGCATGAAGGTGGCTCACATATACTGCCACCAGCCTTCGTAGCAGTGCTTCACATTCAGTACACCCCAAGAGCCGTACCAACTGGCCATAAGTCCCTTCTCCACAGTCCATCAATAGTGCTTTATCATGACTGTAAGAAATGTTAATTCCCAAAACAATCTTTCTAAACATATGGAGATACATTACAAATATCAGGTATAACTTTCATGGTTTGCAATATGAACGGTCTTACTTGCATTGATGACTGTTTGGACCAACTTTGGGTGTTGTAGAAAAAGATAAAATATCAACTCATTTTGAAATTTACTGATTCACTTTCATAAGCATCACTTTTTTGAATGGCAGTTTTGTTTTTGGTTGCAGTACTGTGATTGTATATTAAAGACACCTATGTAACTCTTTATAATGAATCTCCAAAACTTGAAAGAAACTTAAATTTTAATTCAGTTGCCAGATCTTACTTAAACCTTATTTCTTAGTGACTATCACACTTTTCTTTAAAATGGCTTAAATTTAACCTTTTTTTAAATTTTCACTTACTAAAATCCTCCACAACTAACATCCCATGGTCTGTCAGAAGACTAATTCACTACACACCTTTCAGAACATTCATTTTAAAAGACTAACCTGGATTGGCAACTTCTGTTTCATGAGCAGCTCCATCCACAGCTTATTCAACAAACTTCAGTATTTTATCTTTTACTGATAACTGTCATCTCACTTTAATACATGAAAACTAACAGATGCACTAAATTTGAAGAGAGACTTTGAAGACTTGTGTCTTTCAGTGAAGTTTCTCATCCACTAAACAATAAAATAATATTTCAACTTCAGCATACCTTAACTCCAGGAGGATGCCTGATGTATTCCGTGTTTTGTTTGGGATACAAGATCCTGTCCCCAGGAAAGTTACATAGGGGTAATCCAGTGAGCCAGCATTTACTGCCTGATCTGAATAATGAGACTGAAGCTTTTCCTTTACATTAAGAAAAGCAGACTCAAACTTCTCCCCTTCATAACATTCTTGTATGTATGTGTCTGGACATAACTGAAGCACATTGGATCTGAAAGAAGCAAAGGATCTTAAATGGGTAGCATGTAGAAGTCAAAGGGTGGAGAGGGAGGAACAAGTCCTGAAACATCCAAGGTAGAGTTTTTAGCAAAGGTTTGAGTGAAGAGTTTAGTTTTAGAGATAGACGAGATGAAATAAAGGAGGAAAAGATGAAGAAGTAAAGTTCTTAAAGAGATATTTTTGACTAGGTGCCAGAAGTCATGAGGGGAGTTAGATCTAAACAGATTCTGATATTTTCTATTGATGAAAGAGTTTTTGATTGGCTAAAATATAAAGTGCATGAGATCCAGGTGATGGAAGGCTGAAGTACCCTTTGTTGACCACCTCTCTATCATGTATAGCATGAGAATAGACTGTGTTAGACCAAGGTTTGGAAGGTTTAGGGTAAGAGAATGAGAAATGTATGCCTCCATGCTAGACACCATCACTTCTGTTATGAGTTCAGCACACAGAAGCACATGGAAGCAATAGTCATTCTGAGGAAAATCAGAATAATACCTCCTCAAGTCTGCCAAATTAGCAGAGGCAAAACACCAGAGGCAACTCCGATTTGGGAAATCCTGGAGGGACTGGAGCAATAGGACAAGATACTGATGTGAAATTGTGATCGGAGGAGCCCAATGGAGAAGATGAAGTGACAGCATGAGCAGAAGGCTTAGAGGTTAAGAAAAGGACAAGTATGTTGGGTGTATCTCCATGATAGTCAAGAATATGAGCAGGGTGTTGCATCAGTTGCTCTAGGTTGTGGAGGATAGCAAAACCGAAAGCTAATTCACTAGGTTGGTCAGTGAAGGGAGATGAAAACCAAAACTGGTGGTGAACACTGATGGCTCCAAGAATGGAGATCTCAGCAAAAGGGAAGAGGTATACAGCACAGATATATTTAGCTTGAGAGTGACTCTGTAGTCCTAGCTAAATGGTAGAAAATTCAGAAGATGCAAGTGCATGGGCATGAGAGCAAGTTAGGTCACTGTTATCATAGAAGAGTAGGAGTAAGAGGGAGGGAGGAAGGGAACAGAGAAGTTGCCTTAGACACCTGTGTCACAGTGAGGAAAAGATAAGGCTTAGTAGAGAAGAGGTGGTGTTCTACAGACTGAAAATTAGATTTAATGCTGCGAATGTTGCAAAAATTAATGAAGAAAAGTTGTTCTAATTGCAGCGGAGCATATTTAAAGCTCTTTGTTATACTGATTATACTTAGTTGCAGAGTTTCATTTTGTCCAACTACAAATTGCATATAATATATACATATGTATTATATAATGTATGCACAACATAACATTCATGAAATATCAAAGTGGTTTGCTGGCTATAATGAAGCTGCTCTAATCAATATATTTTCTGAAATTTAGTGTTTAAATTATGGCTTCTTTTTAGTATGAATACAGTTTCATAAGAAATTCATCCTGTGAACTTACCTGTCAAATCTTTTCTTGGGTCTTATGTGATAGTTGAGCAGTGTAGCTGCCTGTACAGTTGGACCAACACCACTAATTTGGAAATTGGCAAATTTTTCTGGGGCTTGTAATGTGTCTTTACTGTTGTTGGTTGAGGTTTTCTTGCAATCACTATTGTTACTTTCTTCTGTATTGCCTTCACTGCATGCTTCCTTTTTGGGAATCCCATTATCTCCCAGAAGTGGGAAAAGGTTGTCATTCAGGAGATTTAGTTTATACTGTATTCTGTGGACAGCCTCTGAACCCATACAGGAATTTGCATCATTGAGTATGACATGGCTTGTGGAAGGAGAAAACCGGGCCATCCATTCTTGATAACGAGGATTAGCCACAACTTCTGGAGGTGTGAAGTGGACAACTACCTCGGCTAAGTCCTCATCCAAGCCTCCAGAACACTGATGCTGGGTGAATGCTGGACTCTCAAGCAGGCTGTCTAGATAAGCTTCAGAGGGTGCTTCAACAACTGTTCAGGAAAAGACACTTGTATTTATCAACACTGCAAAAGAAATTGACTCGTTTCAATTTGGTTCATCAATCTGGTAGACTATTAATATGGCAAAAATACCTTCATCTGGCAACTCTATCTTTCTTGTGCCAAATTTAAAAGGTGATAGTATGTGCCACCTAGGGATGGTGAAAGGTTATAAAGTTATCTCATGCTCCCCTCTAGCTAAGTTGATGGCATTTCTTCAGGGGCTGTAAAATGGGTCTCACTAAGCTGATCACAAGGTAAAAATATATGGTTATGACTAAGCTGATGAAGGACTTGGCAAGTGCAAGAATATTAGATCAAAGACAATTCTTTGTCATACTGAAAAAGCTGCTGCTGTACTCATAACAGGAACAACCGTAGAAAGGAAGGAGGCTTGCTCAAAAACTGATGAAATACTGCCACACTGCCAATCTAAAAGTAAATTTGAAAAGTATACCTTGATTAACAAATAACCTTACATTTGTAAGGTTTGCTGAACCTGATTTTAAAGACATACCTATGAATACAGGTCCAGGATCATCTGGATCTGTGACATCTGCTGCTTTTACTATTCTGCCATCTGCCAAGGTGATGTCATTACCTTTCTTCAGCTCACCAAGCTGGGGTCCTGGTGGGACACCTGCTTTCACACACAGCTCCAATCTAAGAGCACCTGCCTATGGAAAGCAAAGTGTTAAACTTTCACTCCCTCTCTAAGGGTGATGAAATGACAGCAGACTGAGTAATGCCTGGCCCATATATAGTACAATTTTCAATCTCAGAATTTTTATCTGATAACAGAGATATATTCTTTACTTTAAGAACAGACATTACATTATGCATATGTAAAATATTATTTTGAGCTTATAGGAATGGTACATAAACACTAACATCTAACTTTAACCAATTTCACTTCCAAACTAAATTTATATATTAAAAAATATATATATATATATATACATATATTGACCAATATAAACTTTTTATATCAATATTTTTCTTCTATTTTTCATGTTTTAAAATTACCATTTTGGTAGGAAAATTTTTATCTCCAAAATTTGAGTTTTTTTTTTTTTTTTCAGGTCTGGACCTTCAATAAAAGAATAAATTTTCCAATCTCAAATTTTTTTATCAGATAAGAGACATGTTTCTTAATTAAAGAACATGCACTGTGTGTATGTAAAATATTCTTCTGGGTTCATGAGAACAGTGCATAGATAATAATATTTAACTGGTTGATATAAGGTAGAGTATTTCATACAGACCATTTTTGAGTTCACCTACATAATATAAAGCATCAAGAATAGAACACACAAACCTGTCAAAAGTAAGTTCTAAGAAAATATGCAAGTAAAAGCTGTCCACCCATGCTGGGACCAGAGAACCCAGATTTGACTCAACCTCTTTATCTACTCATTCTCACTTCAAAAGAGGTGAACTTACCATCAATCATAGAAGAAATGAGCATGCTTATGATATCTATGTAAACTCCTGTTTTCTTTTGATGGCAAGTTCACTTTTCTATTCTGAGCACCTCATAAATCTTTCCTCTGTGGGCTAGACTCTGTAATGAAATACTTTATGGTTTCATCTATGGATTAGAAATGTATTTAAAGATTGAATTAAGAGATACATTGGTTACAAAAATTTATAGGTATTATATTGTGCATGACACAAGCAATACTCCAAGATACAGAAGTATCATCAAATTTTCTACAAGTAGAAAAGGAGAAATATATTTATTCATTAAAGATTTACTATGCACATCATAATGAATTTAATTATGCTTTGTAAGAAATTGTATATCTCATTTGCTTTGCAAATTTTTTATCCATTATCATTCCATTGTCCACCCATGAAACCACAAATCAAGTATTTCATGCACTCAAACTATGAAGAAAATGCCACAGTGTGTGGGAAACTAAACTGTACTGGTTTGATACTGGCAACCTGATCTGCTTGACTACAAAGTTTCACTCAGAATTTTTTTTAGTAATGCTTTCACTGTTCTTTCTTCAGAGACCAACTGGTATTAGACCTTTCCTTGCCAACTGCTTATAAATCCATATGATCTAGTTGGTGCTGGTATAGTGGTAGCACCACCCAAGCTTTCAACATACAAGTGGATGAGCACTTCAATCCATCCAGCAGAAGAGGTTGCCCTTTGAAACTCACACCTACTCAACTGTGAGGGAACAGTCTGAGGCTTATAAGTCTTTAGTTAATATACTTGCAAGTAATTTTGAAATGTTATACAGTTGTAATAGTTTTGATCTACATGTTCTTAAATTTTTGTATATAAAGTCATGACTGCGGGAAATACAACAAGTGCTACGTGACTTGTACTGTAATAACAAAATAACTAAATGGATATTCTTTGTGTTTAATGACTTCTAAGAGACAGTCTGGAAGATATAAAGTCTCTCAGCTCAAAACTTGATAATGTGCTGTCATCTGTTTTACTTTTTTTTTTCTTTATTATTTTTCTTGTATTTAAAGCCAATGAAAATGACACACTGTGCTGAAACATCCAAAGTAAGGACGCTGATGGTTTCATTGCTCATTATACTCTTCCTATTGAAGTTGAAATCTAATGAGAAAGGATATGAGGTACAAGAGAATATGGAAAGAAAATGAATGGGAAAATGTGCAGAAGAGATAACAAGGAAAACAGTTTTCCCCATAGAACAACAAAAACTTGGAATGGACAGGAAGAGAATGTTATTGGCACAAGGATAATTCATGAACTTATGGCCATATTAGATAACATTAGTCAATAGAGACAGAACAGCATGAGCATGTGCAGGTGAACACACACACACACACACACACACACACACACACACACAACTTATAACTCTTCCTGCTGCCACTGGATGCCAGCAGAGGAAAAAATACTAACTTGCAACTTAGGCAAGATGTCACTTAAACTTTGATCAGCAATAACAGTCAGTTTCAATTTTGCACCCAGGGGGATTCTGTGTAATTGCTTGACCTCCCTCTCCACAATCCATGTGCGCAACATTGTAGCCATTAACAAAAATTGCTAGTGTAAATACTCTAAGATGTCAAAAGTATACACAAGCCATGATAACATTGTAAGAGGGATTCCATGTCACAAATTGGGACTAGACAGCCATAAAATTAGTGTCAAAATGGGTGTAAAATCACACACAGTACCACCATACTGTGGCAAACTTTAAGACAGACAGAGTATGAGATTCCCCACACAAATATGGTGGAGGAATGCCCTCCAAGATTTTTAAAAGAAATTTCACACTTATTAGGCATGAATTACTGAAAAGCCCTGGTATTACAGCAAGACAAATTAAGGAAAAGAATGCCAGCCTTTTCCAGGGAGTCACTGTAAGAACTATTTAGAAAACCATCTAAAGCAAACTGAAATATCATAAAATGAAAGTCCAAAGTAAGTTTTTTGTGTCAGAGGCCCAGAGGAAGAAGACTCGCAAATATGCCCCTTGAACAGCTCATGAAGTCTTATGGATTAATTAATCCATTTCATGTGAGTGACACAAAAGGCCTGAGGGTGTGGTGCCAAAAGGGGTCTGATCCCTGTGACTCCAAATACACTACAATGACTATCGAGCATCCTCCTTCCATTATGGTGTATGGGGGCAATTTTTCTACAGTGGAATGGCAAAAGTACATGTCTTCCCCAAGGGTCAGTCAATCACAAAGGAAATGTACCTACATCTTTTAGGTGACAAGTTGATCACCTGCTTTGCAGTGACCAGCACTGAGGTGTCTCAGCAGGATGGTGCCCCATGCTATACCACACGCTGTCAAGGAATAGCTCAGAGAAAGTGAGGTTGACATGATACCTGACTGGCCACCATGCATTCCACATATATCACCCACTGAGAATCTCTGGGCCATCATTAAGAGCAAATTGAGAGAGGACACATCCACCATAGAATAATTAGAGGTGGCACTTCATCAGGCTTGGAATGGTATACTGGTGGAAACTGTAAGGAACCTTGCAGACTCCCTCCCAGACTGTCTCTTAGAAGTCATTAAACACAAATAATATTCAATAAATAAGTAGGAAGTAAGTTAATGAGGTTGTAGATACACTTTCATTGTATTGCATTTAGTTATTTTGTTATTATTACAGTACAAATCACAAAGCATTTGTTGTATTTCCCAGTCATGTCAATTGTCACTCACAATAAGAGAGAATAGGTACAGAACATGTACTGAAGAGTTACATTCTGGCAAGAATGGAAAGCTAACAATCCTGTCCTCCTGCATGTCCATGTGCGGTTTTAGTGCAGCAGAAGTCTTACAACTTTGCCCTTCTGTGTGTGGTATATGAGTAGAGGCTCTATACTATATCCTGCTGGTTAAATAGGCAATGATATCTCTAGTGGCTCTATACTATATCCTGCTGAGTAAATAGTAATGATATCTCTATATAGTAGTACCTGGTTGACAATCTCTTTAAAAAAGGAGATAAATGAGAAAAGGTATCTACAAAGATACATTCAAAACTATTCCCCCACATTTTACAAAGGATCAATCCACACCACACCACTCTACACAAGAGGCTGAAGCAACTTTCTGACCTTTAGTCAATAAACTTTGAAAAATAAAAACCTTAATTTTGTTTCCTCTCATGACAGCATTACTTTCTTAAACATACCTTAGGTGGTGGACGGCAGATGTAAGCTACACTGAGATTCTTACAGGATATGCTTTCTCCTTGCCTCTGTCGCTTGACTGTTGGATTGTTGAAGCTTTCCTCCACTGGGCTTGACCTCTTTTTGGGCAGAGACTTCTCATGTGCATACAGATCTTCACCTGTTTAAAAAAAGCATTTTCATCTTGTGCTCAATTATTTAAGAAATATAGAGCAATTTCATTCAAAGCAGGAAAGAACACTAATTCATGTAATGCAGCATGCAATAGTCCCTACAAATTAACAGATTAGCACATCATATTAGCCAATGAGATACACCTCAGGTCCTCATCATGACATTACTTGTACTCTGTCTTGAGGACAGATAAAGTCTACCAGACCTGTGAAAGAGAAACAAATGTGCTCATCCTTAAAAAGACTCCAAATCAAAGACAAAGGCAAAAGCTGACCTATAGGATACATCTCCTGTCCTTCGGTAAACTCACCTTCATCATTAGTTTCCTGAAATGATTCCAACTTTTCAGAGGGATCACCACTAATTGTTTCTTCCATCTTAGCCCAGAGAGGAACAGCTTGAATGATGAGTGGGTCAGTGCTTGGTCCTGAATTACCTTCATAGTGATTGTAATGAATACTGATGTCCTTGAATCTCAGGAAATGCCGAGTGTCATAGTAAAGAGATGCCTGGTAAAAGTAAGTTACAGTTACAAGACGAAACATGGATGTTACAAATTATAAGGTTGTCTAAATGTAATGATAGCTGTGAAAAGCATCATAGAATGACAGGAGTGTTTTACACCTCTGTAGTTGTTCAACATTGAATAAGTGCAAAGCTGTCACCTAACACATCACATTAAAATGATTTAGTTTCATTGTCCAAAGTTTAAAGACAGAAATAATTAAATAGCTGAGTTTTGTCATGAACATCTAGAAATGAGTTTCCATAAAGTTCAGTGCTAGACTAAGAACTCAGAGAAAACAAATAAAGGTAAAAATATAAACTTCATGACAGCAACTATGAATTTTGTTTGGATCACTGCCTTCAATTTTAATGTATCTAAATATTACAAAAACATTTCACACCATCTGAATAAATAGTAATCAAGTAAGAAAAGCACTTTATAAATTACATTAAACTTACAATGCCTGGTGGCCCATGCAGAGTAATAAAAGGCACTCCAGTGTCCTGTAAAGTGAGCAGCATTCCAGGCAGACCCCCAACATTCTCCCAAGATTTGTGTGTTATAAGTATATGTTCCATGGTGCTTAGCTTCACTTTGTGCTCATGTGCCAGTCTCTGTGTGCCTTCCCCACAGTTGAAGAGGTACCTAAGGCATCAAAAACACACAAAGGTAAGCTGATACATAATATGAATACATGCTGTTACTTGATCAAAGTCTACTTGGAAGATGCTTCAAAATATCCACCTATATATAAGTAAAACATTGAACTGAAAGTCCATTTTCATATACAACTTTTGCACTTGAAAGTCCATTTTCATATACCCCTTTTGCATTATCATCAGCAGGGTTGGCATTAAAAATCCATCAAAACATCATAAGTAGGTTTTTTTTTTCCTCAAAAAATATTTTACAATAAAAATTTTGTTTTATATTATATTGATAAATAAGGTCTATATATGTACAGATGGCTCCCTACTTGATGAAGCAGCTTTCTAACCTATATTTCTAACAAAAAGCAACACCTGTCATCTTTTTTTTTCATTGCAGCTGTCAGTAGCTAGAGGAGCCTTAGGCGTGAATCTTGGGCCTGCCTTCTCCCCCTCTCCCTCCACATCCCCATTCCCATCCCTCTCCCCATTCACTATGTTTCTCATAACTCCTTCATACATACAGAGAGAGAGAGAGAGAGAGAGAGAGAGAGAGAGAGAGAGAGAGAGAGAGAGAGAGAGAGAGAGAGAGAGAGAGAGAGAGAGAGAGAGAGAGAGAGAGAGAGAGAGAGAGAGAGAGAATGTACATATTACTTGGCATGTTCTGTGAAGACGTAGAGTGCTTTGGGAGCACCAGGTGCTCCTGATCCCAAAACCTGCAGGTACACAGTAGAGGGAGGGTACTTGCGGATTTTCTTTTTCCGTGCCAGTCGTTGCTCTTGGAGCCCTTTCAAGTCCACCTGAGTGTAGCCAAACATCTTGATATTACTTGTTGTCTTCAGCATCTACTCGTATGTATTTTACTGTAAATTCACTATTTTGATCCTACAAGAATTTAATTTCCTATATCTGCCTTTAATTCATTCATATTAATTTCTCAGACTATTTTACTTATCTAGTATGATTCCTCTTTTTGAGCTTTTCACATTTTTCTGGAAGATATTTGCAGCTTCTTTACCAAAAAATCTGCTAATACATGTATAACAAATGTATAATAATAATAATAGCAATAACAACAACAACAACAACAATAATAATAATAATAATAATAATAATAATAATAATAATAATAATAGCAACAATAATAATAATAATAATAATAATAATAATAATAATAATAATAATAATAATAATAAATTAATTAATTTCATTATTTTTACTACTAAACTTCCTTGACATGTGGACACAAAAGATTAAACAGTAAATGTGAGTTTAATTCTGGCCTTCTCTCCAATTACCCATTTAAAAGATGTATCATATCTTTTCCATTTCTCAGTAAGGTAAATCTAAACTGCACCACAATACATTGGATCTAAATAAGACACTTTCCCTCTACATAACTAGTCTAACAAATCCTTATCTCCAGCAAGTCTGGAAATCTGTAAGAATAATTTTTTTGGGACAAGGACAATAAGATATGGTAATTTACAATAAAAACATGCCAGAATAAATATTGTTTTCTTGACACATCAAAGAGAACTGGGCTTCTACATACAAAAGTTCTCATAGTGGTCTTCAGGACCTGCAATTATGTTTCCAGAACAAAAATAAAAAATCCATAAAATCAAACACTATGCCCACAAGTCAAGAATGTAATCAACCTCTAACTGAAATAAAAAATAGATTTTAAGGGTCAAATGAGTCATTAAAATAATGGAATATTGTATAGGGTGTCCTTAGATTTTTTTTATTTATTTATTTTCTTTTTTAGAAAATTTCTTGATGCCACATCACTGCTGTCAAATAGAAATCTAGCTGCCAGATAACAATCTGACTCCCCCCACCCATTAATCTCCTAACCAAACACAATTGCTGAACATCCATATAACCATCTACAAATTGCCGTACTGTAGTATGATGACAGGAATTTCAGAAAAACATAACCTATGCGCATTTACATGGTCCTTCTGGCCTCGTGCAACAATTAACAATGGTAAAGTTGCCACTCCATTTTTACCTGAACACAGAGAAAGGAATAAACAAATGCTCAACAGACTCTGAGTAAAGCCCACTAACTGGGAAAGAATTGTATAACCATGTGCTTGGGGGGCACAGCTGGGAAAACAGACACACAAGTATGAGGCTTATAATATTCTGTGAGCTGCCTCCCGCCAGAGACGAGCCACCCACACCCACAGAAAATTATATCCTCCCACCTGTGAGTGGTCTTTATGCAATCCCCTGGTGGGCTACTGACAGCTACACACGCATAGAATCATGAAGTCCTCTGGCTTCAGAGCTCCCAGCAGTAAGCTCTCAACGCCAGTCACATTTAATGATACAAGTACACAACTGAGAGATCATGAAATGGTTAGAGAACCACTCCCATTTCCACGAGTGTCCATATGGTTGCTCTGAAGGTAAGTTCAGAGATTTTGTTAGGTTAGTTAGTGTTGTGTAAGACTGAGATTGTGTATATCGAAGTGGATAATTCCTCCACAAACAGTAGTTATTTGAGGCTGGACATGCCATAGTTGCTACTGATAATCTAGTTTTTTTTTTTTTTTGTAAGTTTCATTCTTCACAACAGTACAATTTCTGAATAGCTAATAGCTGAGTTGTCATAAGTTATTGCATAATGATCTGGTAGAATTAACCCTGAAAGCAGCCAAACATTTAATGACGTAACCTGACGCAATATTCTAGCTGGGGACTGACGCCCCAAGAGACCCTCGTACAGCGACTGCATTTCTTGAAATTACATAAAAATAAGTTAAAATACTCTTTACCAAAAAACGACACAAGAAGTACATATGAGTATCTGTCTGCAACCCTAATTGTTACAAGTGACTACTTTGCTAACCTTCTTTGGCATTGTTAATATAAGATCGTAAAGTTTCTGTTTGGACTTCTTAAAACTTTTGCACTGGGTAGCGGTAAAGCTTAAGGAGACCGCCTGCTGCTGCTGACAGAGCACATCAGACTGGACGCCGAGGACACAGTATACTCCGGTCTTCTTGACGCAGATCTGCCACTGACAAGAGGCTCCACGCCACACACAAGAAGAGAATTGTCTCCACATGGATCCCCCTCCCCGCCGCCGCCGCGTGTTGTGTTGCAGCCGCTGCTCCGCAGGGCGCTGCGATCCTGCTCTTGGATTGGCTCTAATCTATCATAAGCGTTAAAAATAGCTCCCATAATGGAAAACACGAAAAAAAAAAAAAAAAGTGTCAATCAATCCTTTGACTCTCCAATCTCAACAGCTGGCTCACCACATTCTCTCCAACCATTAGTTGTACACTTTGAGTTGCTCTCTCACTCATCAACACCATTATTCTAATGATTCTTTATAACTTTCTTTTTTTTTTTTTTTCCCAGAGGCGTCTAAGCCTATCGGAAATCCCACTAACAGAATCCTTCAAGTGTGGAAAAAAGTTTCGAATCTATTTAGATATGATAGAAAGGAGAAATTATGCCTAATGCAAAAATGCATAGAAACTCAGTCTATATGGCTAATACCTTGATGATATTTTTATTTTTGTTTTTGAGAGGCGATGTGGGAAATGCGTGGCTTTTGTCTTTGACAAGAGCTATCCTCACTGCTTTGTAAAGTGACACAATTGCAATTTACATACTTAAAGCATCTACATAATGCATGAATACTAAATATATGACTTCAGACAACAATACCAGATACCTGGCTGATACTGCTAATGGAACATTTAAACAGTAATTCCGCACGTGAGACACACAAGGAGACACCAATAATGCTTCTGCAAACTTGATCCAAAGGTGCATTTTGAATCAAACACTGTTTCTATTTAGTTTGAGAGCAAGTAACACCGAAATCCACAAAGTTTCAAAAGACCTCTGCTGAATCTTTGAGACTGACTCACTCAATCCATGAGGTTTCATCAAACCTAGTTCGTACCAATGATTTCTATCCCTGTTTTCTCAAGAGTTTCGTTTATATTACATCCCAATCCAATCAGAATTACTTGCAACATTTATGTTTTGTTTGTTATATATTTCACGTCTCATTATTATATATTTCAGTTTCATTCTCTCTTACGTCACATCTGGTATTCGAAGTGGTATAAAAAGAGTTAATACAAGTAGATCTACTTACAAGAAAGCACTAATCTAATTTAAGTTTGAGCATCATCCCTTTTAAAATAGTCCCCTTGAGATTTGAAATGGCTTCCTTGAATAGTGATATAGCCCTATTATTAGTGCCATTCCCACTGCTTAAGTGCCTTTTTAACTCTTGTTCGCAAAATATATCAAACATCTGAGGATCACGCTTAATTTCCTTCATGGTGTCAAAATATTGATTGTGCTTCTGAAGCTGCAGCTTTGCCTGTATATCCAAGTTTCATCACCAATGCTGGTCCTTGACATGAAGGTTGAGTCATGAAGGACACAATGAATAAACTTGTGGAAAACCATCCTTGTACTTCCAGACACAAACTGTAAAACAATATGCATGTTCAAATTAGACATGAAGATTGTCTTCCTCCACCGTCTCACTTGACGCATTGACGATGATAGCAAGTACATCTCCAATAATCATTATGCAAATGTTGCTGAAATGTTTCCACATTTTTTTTTTTTGAGTTTAAGCTCAAAGAATATAATTTTTCAGTGATGCTCTGCCGTTCTTGAAGTGTATGTGTTACCTTAAAGGCCTCACAATTCACCGTTTCATTTCCAGTCACATGCTGCATCATGTTGAAGGTCTCTGATGTAGATTTGCTGGGTTTGATGCATAATTTGATATCTCTTCTCATCTCTGGTTTACAATCCATGAAAAAAAATGCAAATGACCCAGTGAATGTAGTCACAAAAACTATGGCACAGTTAACAAAGTTCACAGAATAACCATGACTGCTCACACTGACAGCATGCTCATTGTTCATCCCCATATTAACATCTGTTGGCATGCCACTGGACCAGTTGTTTGACTTATAATTCCTCGCATTTGTATCCATACACTATGCACAGGATTGGAAGAGGTCCCTGCACACCATTTTACATACACTAGGTCCTCTTTTCTTTGTACCATCTCTGTCTTCATTCTCCCATTCATTTAGTCCCACATGCTTCATTACTTTGCCTGTCACATTTTCCCACATTTTCACCTTCCACTCTAGCTCTACATATCTGTTCATTCTTCTCCATACAGAGACATTCTGTCTTCCCTCAAAAGTTCAAATGGTCCATGCACTCACTTAACAGGCATGCCATTTATGTGTACAGTTTCTTCCACTATCTACTGCTCCTTACATTTGTGATGCCCTACCTTGGATCATTATGGAAACACTGGGAAATAGATCTGAAAGTTGAATAAATTGGTCATGAATACTTTAAAGGGAACTGAACCAGTCAGTCCAACACCTTTATCAATCATGCAAAGATGATCACTGTTCACCAAAACTGGAGTGGATTTTCATCAATCTTGACTGTCCTATTACTGCACCTTCTGCAGGTTAACCTTACTTAAAAATCTTGTGTGATGTCTGGCCTTGAAGCATCATGGAAATAATGTGAAACTGAACTAGACTAAGTTAGATTTGCCTTGAGAGGCACTTTTACTTGGGACTGAACTCATATCAATACAGTCTAGTTGCATGTTATTCTGTGACCAATCACATCATAAGCAATCACCTTGTGTAGGGATTTTTTGGTTGCCTAGGGGATTTTTGGTCAGCCTTGATTGTCTTGGCACTTGAACAGATAAGTTTTCTGGTGTTTCAGTCTCTCCAACCAGAACAGGTTGATTCCTTCCAAAATTATTATAGCTTACAAGCAGAAACTGAAACTGAACCAGTATTTTTTCTGCTTGACACCAGTGTCATATCCATCTTGGACACTTCATGGAGACACTGAGAAATCCATCTGAAGACAGGATAAATCTCAGCTATGACAGGCATCCTTGCACAGGGCTGAACTTGTGTCAGGACCCTCAAATAGTACATACCATGTTATTCTGATAACAGTCAAGCCACAAGTTATCACCAAATCATCCACGCTTGCTTCACCCCACATACAAACAATAGGTGAATGGTAATTATCAAATTGTAGCTGTAAACGACTCAATATTTGTGGAGAAATTTTGCTTTATTGGTATTGCTACTGTAATGTCAACACTAAGTAGAATTACATGTTATACCTGTTTTATATTAGTCTGCAAAATAAAGCATGCTTATTGTGTGTAATGGTAGTGAGAATGTTGCCCTCCTCTTGTGCAAAAATATAAAATGATATCCCTAGAACTGGAACCACTGCTCAATAACAAGTTTCACAGGTTAATAATAATCCTCTGTATATATTCTTGTTGTATTTACATTATTTATACATTTCATGGATAGCAGCTACAATAACTTTCTAAGGAATATTACAAAGGGCTTTACATTGCTTTCAACATTAAATTTCATCACTTTAGGTACCTTCCTTTTATCTCCATTGTGATGTCTTATCTGTGTTTAAGCCAACTACTAGAACAACACAGGCAAAATAATAATACTATGCTGAGCATCATATAAAATTTAGTACTGTATTTTCCCTTAAAAACCACAAATTCTTCCCAGTGTCTTCTGAGGTGGAAGTGATAAGTTAAGGCACAACTTGGCATAGGGACAACTCAGCCTCATACAGGGCTCATCACTTGCCAATTAAACATATTTTCAACTATACCATATAATTATAAATAACATCTGATTTCATTAAGAAAGCCAGGGGCCTAAGCCCTGCAGTATATATACATTTATTTATTTTATGCTGATGCCAAATATTGATTCCTTCATTATTTTCATATGAATTGAAATAGGTAAAAAGAAGGAAGTCAACTATATTTTACTGAGAAGAAGCATTGGGCTGATTTAAGCTTTTAATTCTCAATAAGTAATTTTACTAACAAAAATGACAGTGACCGATGACCAGAAATTATAAATATCTGAAGGAGAGTACATAATATACTGATGTGAAAATTACTATGGGAATCTTGTTGAGTTCAGTGTTTGCTCTTCTGATGTAGAATTGCTGAACTCCAATAACAGAACTCATGTGACATTTCAACAAGTTAGAATGTTTGCTCATTTTGACACTTGTGACAAATGTTTTTTTTTTTTTTCCATGCTCTTCAAAGAATTATTTCAACCACAAAGCAGTAAGGTACATTATATTATATTAGGAGATATTTGTCTGAACCATAGTACACTATAATGGTGTACTAGAGTAAACAATATGCTTAATAAGCCTAATCAGTGATGTACAGTACAATCTCTTACTTTAATTGTTGTACTCCAAAACATTGTCATGAGGTGGACATGTGATATGTTCAAGTAAATAAATAAGAGACAATATGGAAAAATAAAAGTGCAACGTCACCACTGGGTGGCCTTAAGCTTCCTTCATCTCCCTTTCTGACAACACATACGATCTCCTGAGGTATGCCACTTCATAAATAAACAAATCTTTTTTTTTAAATGAAAAATAATAATAAAAAAAATATATATAACAATCATGGTAACAACAGTAACTAAAAATACCTGTGAACACACAATGTCTGGAAAAACAATTATTGGGTACCCAGTGTATCTCACACAATCTTCTATGATGAAAACATTATGAGTTAATCATAAGTGATTTTCTTTGTATATGGCACTACTACTGAGTGAACTGCAGATGCTGAGGATGGGATTCTGGGTTCAGTGCAGAAATGACTTTTTGTGGATCCTGAATGGTGCACAACTCTGGAGGCCACTGTATAGTAAACCCTCATTAGCTCATGCTAATTGAGTTCCAAGCCTCTCCAAGTTAGCATTTTTACAAGTACACTACATTTAGAAATTGAAAACTAATAGAACTCATTTCCGTATAGCAGAGAAGTACATTCAAGCTTGTAGAAGGCACTTGGCAGGATGCAGGTGGCCTTTTGGTCACTTACCTTAACGTCTTCTAATGTAATACAGTGCAGCACATATGCTCAATTAAATAGTTCTGGACACATCACATTAAAGTTTCCATTATTTCATTAGTAGCCAAAAATAATCTTTGGTGTCCTTAATATCCCTTACGCTTTTATAGTAGAAATGTCCATTCCAACTAGTCAAGCAAGTCTTTATTTCCTCAGGAGGACCATTAATTAAGACAAGCACAAAATGTAAGTTTGCAAAGCTTATTAAAGCTGTCATAAGTATGTTTTATACTGGGA
Source organism: Scylla paramamosain (assembly GCF_035594125.1). Taxonomy (NCBI): domain Eukaryota; kingdom Metazoa; phylum Arthropoda; class Malacostraca; order Decapoda; family Portunidae; genus Scylla; species Scylla paramamosain. The sequence continues at coordinate 13,532,307 of NC_087153.1, forward strand.
AACTTTTAAGCTTTTATAAATGGGATACAGCATATGAGCTTCCAAGAAAAGTTATAACTGTAGGGGAAAATAACTGATACCTGTAAAAACTGTGCATTACCTTGTACATGAACAACTGATTGGTGGTGGTGAATGGCAGAGCTACTGACAGGAAGCTAACCTGTGAGTATTTGGCATAGCAGCAAGTAAACTGAATGCCCAACTGATAAGTCCTCAATGGAGTTGTTTTTATGAGCCACATACATTTGTCACATCTTTACAAATCTGCCCAAATGAATAAAGTTTTTATGAGTTACCTTTTCCTTATGAGCTTCTAGAAGTTATCTTGAACAGCACATTATTGAAGCATGAGCTAATGAGGTTTTACTCTATATCACAGCACAGAACTCATGATATGAACTAATATCCTGATGATGACAACTGTATTTCATATGTTGATTGTATAGTGTATATTGCTGATTTGTATAATTCAAGCTGAAACTGCAAACTCTAATACTATGTAGACCATGTCCAATCAAGCACAAGCCTATCTACAACTTTCCTTCAGAAGCAAATCTTTGATAAACTATATTATAGTAATTTAAAGATAAAAACTCTTTTACCCATTAAATTTTCTTATGTTTTGAATTAATATGATTACAGTTTCTCAGCAAAGTCCTGCAGATTCTTATAAAAGAGGAACTTTCCCTTATTAAGTCTAATACTCTTTCTTAATTGTCACATGCATTCTCATAATTGCCATACAAAACAATCTCCTAGTGGCAAAATGCTAAGGACATTTCCAATTAAACCTAACCCCACTTAATATCGTTAAATATCAACATCCATAATATTACTATTGCAATGAGATAGTCAACAATGTCAAACATCAAATATCATCCCTGCACTCAGTCCTTCCACATTTTCTTTATAGCCATGAACAAACTGAAGCATAATAATGCTGTACAATATTAAATTACTAAAATATACAAAATGGAAATTGTTGCTGAAAAAAAAAAAAAAAAAAAAAAAAAAAAAAAGCTAGGCAAAGAATTATTATAGCATGTAAATCTATTCTTATTAAATTCATTTATTTATCATCTCTTTTCTAAGCACTGATTGCACCAAGATATAATTTAACTCATTCTGAGATCACATTTACATTTTCATGATAAGAGGATATTCATCATCACAGCACATTATACATTATGGCAGTGCAAGCTAGCACTCTCATACTTGTAAACTATGACAACCCTTTACTGTGAACCTCCATGCAATTATGAGTAGATACTACTTATAAGAAGTCTTGATACTGTACGATATCTCAAGAGCAACAAACAAGAAAATTAGATTTAACATGCTAAGATGAAAATTCTGCCAAAAATTAACAATGAAAGAATGAACACCAACAATTAGATTTGTCTGAAACACAAAACATCTTAAGTAGTCCAATTCCATTTGACTTAATAGAAAATTTAAATTAGTTTTGATGCATTATGATTTTATTGCCTCATAACTTCTCATCAAAGGATGCATGTGTTGAGATATGGATGTGAACCTTAGGGTCTGATGCAGGGGTGGCATTAGGTGGAGGGCACCTTTCCAGGGATAATCTGAAATGTCTGTCTATATAAAGTCCATTACCTACTTCGCTTATGGTCAATTATGATATGAATACATTGTATAACTTATCACAAGTGTTGGCTCCACTCTGAGAGCCCTTATTGCAACATACACATTCTCTCCTTCTTAATTATATTCTTTGTCTAACTTTCCTGAATATATTTCTGTCATATCTGGGGGGAAATCTACATACTTTGTCATATCATTATTTGTTTCAAGTAACTAAATCCATTCTTTTCTGTTTAAATGAGATATTTCATTTAAAGGGTCAACCAGGAGTAGCAAAGATATTTACACCATGAGTCACCTTTCAATATGTATGAGAAAGCTTGGTATTCAAATCTTCATAAAACTCATACCAGATTTTTACTTAAAAATGCTGAGATAGAATCACAGGAAGGAATCACCAACAAACTGCATAGTTCATATTTCAAATGATGCTATGATTTGTCAAGAAAGTTGTTAACATCCTTGCGTGCCATCAGTCCATCTTATCATGTATGTGTGTGTGTGTGTGTGTCCGTGTGTGTTAATGAACACTTCCTTCCAGGATAGAAAAAGTAAAAACAATTAAAAGAAATATGTCATCATCCTCTCTCTATATCTATGGTTGTGTCACATATCTGTTATCACTTTCTTTATTTTTTAAATCATTATGATCACAAGACAACTTAACATTTTAAAAATATGCTTATATGATTGTTTGTAAGAACACTTTGCATCCCTTCAAACAATTCCTGAGGTCAAAATTCTAATAAGGAAATTCAATACCTTCACATACAAGTCTTATGAAGTAAGTCTTCCACATGTGCTAAACACTTTCTATTGACAACACAGAGCAATACTCTACTTGGACCTGGAATTGGAAGCACGAAGGTGAGGGACTGTGAATTATTTTATTGAAATTTTTTAGCCCCTTAAAAGGAAAAATGCTTCAACTAAGGCATTGATATTGAAATATGACAATAAAAAAAGTAAATATTTTACTTTACTTTTATCTAAGAATGTCCTCATCTCTATGCAGCAGGCTGTTTTAATATCCCAAAGTTTTTCCGCAGCTGTTCAAAGAATATGAAAGTGATGATTGTGTGTGGTCCAAGACGGACAAAAGCTGGAACATATCCCTGTTGAAAGAAGAATTCAGTTATAATGGTTTCAGGACAAAATTACAGTAGATTTATCAGGAATATTTGTAAACACCACTTACCTATACACAGAAATATGACTCACCTTAAAGAAACCACCAGGTCCCATCTTGGCAGTGTATGTAATGATGTGCCAGAGCCCCTGCAAATGCAGCACACAAATGTGAATATGATGTTAATATGCTACTGCTAAGAGACCAGATTTGAACCTGAATTCTCACAGTATCTGGTCATGAGTTAAGAGGATAAATTAGCAAGTGATACTTGAATTATTTATAAACTATCTAACTAAACAAACCTCACACTTTAAAATTCATAACAATAAAAATGTTGTCATTTTATTATATGATTCAACCATAATCAAAGACAGTACATAAATAAATATGTAGCATTAATTTAAAAAAATCTAAATGACAATTAATTCACAACAACTATTAAATTCTATATGACCATCACTACCGCAGTATTAAATTACTAAAATATACAAAGAGGAAATGGTTGTTCATGAAATAAAATAAAAAAAACTAGCAATTCAGAAGCTAAGCAAAGAATTGTTTTTAGCATATAAATCTATTCTTATCAAATTCAATTATATTTATCATCTCTTTTCTGAGCACTGATAGCACTTCACCACCAATATCACCATCCTGATGTTGCAATCACAACACTCAACACAACCACCACTACATTTTATCATTATCATAACACCTAACACCAATACCTCCATACACTATTACCATCACACAACCTCCACCAAGCTCATATGGAGCAAAGCACACAAGCATAACTGAGTTCCTCCCCAGAATAGAGCAATTTCAAACAAACTGCTAATCATCACGTGAATATTTTGGTGCTAGCATAAGTGGGAAGACAAATAACCTGAACATACTTAAGTAGGGGTCCTACTGTTATTTGTTACTACTCCATAGCTCCAAGTTTTAGTTATTAGCTCTTATTGTTAAATCTAATTCTTAAAAAAAAAAAAAAAAAAAAAAAAAAAAATATATATATATATATATATATATATATATATATATATATATATATATATATATATATATATATATATATATATATACATATATACATATATATACATATATACATATATATATATATATATATATATATATATATATATATATATATATATATATATATATATATATATATATATATATATATATATATATATAATTTTCATCAAGCTCAAATTACAAAATTACCATGCATAAATTAGGTAAAATCAAAATTAACATTGAGATTCATTAATATGATTGCAGGCAGGGTTGGGTCCCAATACATGTGCTTCTATTTGTCCTTTGACTTAAGTACAAATTCTCATGTATAAGCACTTGTACTACATGGATTTAAAAAAAAATTGATTGTATTTGTACTTTGACCCAAAGTACTTGAAAAATACTACATACATTAAAGTACAAACAAATACATTGTATTTAAGCAGTAATGCTATACTGTATATGAATTCCTGTGAACTTTGAATTTCTTTTCCTCATTTAATCCCACTTTTTAACAGTATACTCACTGTGTGTATAGAGAGAGAGAGAGAGAGAGAGAGAGAGAGAGAGAGAGAGAGAGAGAGAGAGAGAGAGAGAGAGAGAGAGAGAGAGAGAGAGAATATATATATATATATATATATATATATATATATATATATATATATATATATATATATATATATATATATATATATATATATATATATATATATATATATATATATATATATATATATATATATATATATATATATATATATATGAGGCACCACACATTAGAAGGGCCACTTACACCACCCTGCCTAAAACCAAGAAACCTGTGTATAGCACTCTATTTATTAAGGTCTTAACTTTTGCCTAGGGGTGAATGAGTGTCCCATCATTAAGGATGAAAATCTAAACAAGGAGATAATAATTTATGTTTAGTTGACCATCAATGCAGGGGTGACACACTGCAGAGTAATATTCATGTTAAAAGGGCTGCCCATCCGGGATGAGTTGCTGTTTTAATGTGGAAAATTCAGAATTTGTTCCTTTTGTTTTGGTGTCTTTGTTGAGACAGAAAGGATGCTCCCAGCTTTTCTGCTGTGTATTAGTAACTGGATGAGAGGCTTTAAGCCACTGCCCAGTCTCTTCACCATTTTTCTACTTTATGCTATTGTTAATATTGTTATTTTGTGTTTTTATGTTCTATTATTCACAAATTATCATTATTGTATGCAGTATGCAGAGAAAAAAATGCACTCAAACTTCTGTGAACTTCTGAATCCATAAGACAATTTGCAAAGCATATGCAAAAATTAAGTAATGAATATCATGATCTCAAACATTTTTTCAGGCCATCATAATTTTGATTGTCCACCAGTCATTTTGAGACCAAGTTCATTGTCATAGCATATATAATAATAAAGTTATGATTGTTGGAAGTTCACCAAACTCTGAGCACATTTTTTCTCACTTCTTTATTTTGGCATGAGCAACCCTTTTAATGCAGGATGCATCATATATATATATATATATATATATATATATATATATATATATATATATATATATATATATATATATATATATATATATATATATATATATAGACTGACAGAAAAAACAAAAATAGGAATGTGCTTAGCTGGGTAAGGCTTCACACATCACAGTATAAGACCTTATTTTCTGAATTACTCTCATGATAATTTGAAAGCTTTCCTGAATGTCTTAGGAATTTTTATTTAAAAGCTAGTGCATAGGTTGTGTTTGCCTTAATCTCATTTTTTTCTGGCATACATAATAATAACCAAATTAATTTCTTTAGGAAATAGTTAAGATTAAAATGCATTAAGGAATTATGCACTTTTTCATTAAATCTTTTTAAAGATTGCTGGCATACTACATGCCAGAAGGCAGTGTCCAATTGATAACCTAATATAAACAGCTGGTAGTCAAGAGTACTCCTTATTCTGGTACATTTGTTAGAATTTGCAAAGTGCAGATGGAAAGGCTCTAGTATAAATTTTTTGGTTATGATTTTGAGTCGTATCTTTTTTAGCACATGAAAATTTTGTACACTTTCAGATTTCACATAACTGGTCACAATACTGTTAAAGTTTGTGTTACTTACCCTAAACTCTCCTGGGCCTGCATTCATAGCACGTGTCTTGATCACATCTACAGGCTGGGTCATGGTTGTGGCAATGGCTCCCTGCGGCACACAAGTTCCAATGTAAAATAACTTATTAGTAATTGAAAAGATGTCTTTGCTTTAGTAATGAAATACAAATGATAGTGTTCCAAAATCAATGAACACATTCAGGAACTGGCAACTGAAGTTGTCAATTATATATGTAAATAAGCTTATATATGTATGTATGTATGTATACAGTCAGTGCCACAAAAGATGTCAAAATCCTCTGTTGGTCTCTGTGTCTGCATGCCATTCAATTAGTTTCATCTGGTTGCATGGGAAAGCAAACACTAATGATTTCTGACCTGGCAACACAAGACTGACAGTGGCCTTGGGTACTCTCACACATTAATGATTTTATTATTAATTTGACAATTTGACAGCTGAATGACATGGAAATTCTTTTGTGCATGCATTCCTGAGATGACATCTGCAAGTTACTGCTGTGCTAAAGGCTACTAAAATGCCCATTACTAGTGATAAAATGGCATCTGCAGTTGCCTTGTAAAAAGGAGGAAAAACAGTAAAAGAAACAATTATTATTACTGGAGGTGGAAAGAGAATTGTGTACCAGTGAATAAAAACATTCAAAGATGGTGGTGAGATGTCTATTCCAGGGCATAAAGTGAGGCTTGGATGAGTAAAGAAAGTTGCTCAACAGACCTTGAACATTATGAAGAGAGAAACAATGTAATTCTCACCTAATGATGAAGGAATAGGAAGAAAAGAAGCCTTGTGTTCTTGGTGATATATCTCTTCAGATTTCTATGATGTTACAATCTCTAATCCTGTGATCGCACAATGTTTGTTATCTTTTTTGACGTCAGTTGGAGAGAGAGAGAGAGAGTGTGTGTGTGTGTGTGTGTGTGTGCGCAAGGTGATATGACTCACAGCAGCCAAAGAGCAGGTAAAGTGGCAGATGAGATTATCACTGAAATATGGAGTGGTCAGCAGGAATCCCTTGATTTGGTCATAGAAGGACAGCTGGCCAATGGTCATCAGCACTGCCCTGAAGGTAGCTGTAGAAGCACCACGGAAGAGCCTGGGCACTCCTTCTTCTCTCACTACTCTCATTACACCATCCAGTGCGTGTTTGTAGCTGCCAAAAAAATACTTGTTAAGGTTTTCTATTCCTTATTCACTATTCACTTTCTTTCACACATGACATGCAATTACTTCATCAAGAAGCATTCTTCTAATTAATTACTTCAGTCTGTTTCCATAAATATACAAATGATATGAAATGAGAAAAGAAAACTTACTTTCTTTTTTGGTCTGCAGGAAGCTTGATGTCATTCTGCATTCGGACATTGATCATATCTCCTGGTGTACCTACAAACCCACCACATGCCCCAGCAAACCCTGCCATTAGCACTCGCTTGTAGAATGGTACATTATTGGAAGCATCTGCCATCTGCTGCTTCATAACCTGTGGAAATGTAGACAGAGCATCTCATGACATATTTGAGATACTGTATATACTCTATAGTCAGGTTAACAATAATTTTGTACATATGACATCATCAAACTTCATCTTTAAGATTCCAAGATTCCAAGAACAATGATGTGTATATTTAAAGCATTTATAAGTAGAGATGATGAAAAATGTGTCATAGGAAATAAAAAAAGAGGTTGGTGAATGAGGAGTTATCAGATACAGAGGCTTGAGTAATGAGGAGTAATAAAACAATGTACAGGAGTAATAATCTGATACTGATACCAACAGATTATTTATTGTCATTGCTGAAGACTGTTCTGTGGACACTGACAGCATAGCCTTGTTTGATGCTTCACGGAGCAATAATATTCACAAATGATAAATACACTTATAACTATGGATCAAATTCCCTTACTTCACTATCCCATCATCTGCTAAACTTCTATCCATCTACTATTACATTACTCAATTATTTTTTCACTCCATTCATTCACCTTCTCTTTAGTCTTTCTTTCATTTTATGTCCTCATCTATGCACTCTGTCATCTATTTTCCTCTTACGGTCAAACTGTCTCAAATTTGCTGTAGTCTACTTCTTGGCACATTCCCATCCACACTCCCACTGTGCTCAAGCAGATACATTTTTCAATCAATCCTACATTTTTTCTTCTAAGTACAACAAAGATCCAACATTTCCATAACAGCTACTGCACACAAGTGACTCAAAAAGTGCTTCAAATCCCTGATCCAGCAACTGTCCCTCACAGCCAATGAGGTCCACATTTGGTTTAACATTCTGATTGAGACAAATAATTTCCTTCCTAAGTAAATGCTCTCCAAATTTTTATCAGTTCATCATACACTAAGATCTTAGTCTGTTACTTGACTGCCATGCTGATGACACTGCAGTCAATATCAGATAACAGATATTACAGGGATGAGCTAATAGTTGTTTCTTTGGTGGACTATGTTTGTAAAGTGAGTGTTTGTAGATGCTACTTCCACTCAGCACTGATGCTCTCTGCCCTTCTACCAGTAAGGAAGCCATTATACTCCCTCCACCATAACTTTTCTCCTATGAAAGACTGAGATCAAATGTATTGGCTGTGCTGGCCATATTACCAACATTACTTCATCTTCACTTACAATTATCATTATCTGATACATGAGACTGTACAATTTTCTGTGAGGTGTTGATTAGAGGCTGTGAGTGAATGGTTACTATATGGCACTGCCTCCACAGCCCTGTCTGCCTCATCTTTAGCTCCTTTTTTTTCCTTCCACTCTGAGGTTTATGTGTCATCACTTCCTCAATGCTCACTCCCCACTCAAGTACACATGGAGACATTTTGAGTGTGCTGGGTGTGATGTGGCATTGAGGTCCTTTGTGAGTGCCAGGGGGAGTGATGGGAGAGTGGAAGGAGGATCACGACAAGGGCTAACAAGGTGGTGGCAGCTGGAAGCAGCATTATGCTATAACAACTTATACGATTGTTATTATTTTTACATGTTCATTTAAAATAATCGGCTTTTCCATGTGTGCTGTTTGTAGAGCACATATCTTTCAAATAACATGTAATGTTCCTCCAACAAAATTGCCAGGTTATAGACAAAGTTAATATATATATATATATACAGTTAGCGCGGACCGTAGTGCAAACTTTTTGAGTTTGCACTACGATCCGCGTTTTGGGGAACCATATGATTCTGTGTAACCAAAATCAAGCCGGGAGAAAGTGACTAACCGGCATCCTTCCCCAACACTCCTACCCGCCGCGCGTCACGTTTCTCGGTCTCAGTGTGTTACTGGCCAGCGGAGAGTTCGTTTTTCCTGGCTTTGTCTCAGAATTTCTTTAGCTTTTACCATTATTTTTGCTGTCCTTTTGGGCGTGCTATGCTCTTTGCATGATGCCTGGAAACCGTACAAAGCATGATGATGTCGTGAGAGTTGTTGAACTCCACAAAGTAGGTAAAAATAATCGAGAAATAGCCCATTTAGTTGGATTGACAGAATCAACTGTGTCCAGACTCCTTAATAAATGGTGTGTGGGTGGCAAGGGTGATTTTGTGCCCACCCACAAACATGCTGGGGGCAAGGCCCTTGCTATATCTCCAAAGGCTTTAAGGCTTGTAAAGCGTCAATTGGACCTCCAACCTTCTATTACTGCAAAGGAATTGAAGGAAAAGAACCCTAAACTTCTTGGAGGAGTCTCTATTAGGACAATTCAAGAAAATATTCAGAAGCGCTTAAATTACTCGAAAGTTAAAGCACGTGTTAAGCCCTTGGTCACTGCCCGACAAAGGGCTCGACGCGTCAAATTTGCCAAAGAATACAAAGACTGGGACATTACAGCCTGGAGAATGGTACTTTGGACTGATGAGGCGATCTTTTGTATCAGCGAGAGCAAGGGAAAGAAGGTGTGGAAGTCTCCTGCTGCGTCAGCATGTGACCCACGCCTGACGGTGACAAGTGTTAAACACCCACCCTATCTCATGGTTTGGGGTGCCTTTGGCTATGGTGGTTTGGGAAACCTTGCAATACTCCCTAAGGGCCAGACTGTCAACTCAGAGCGCTATATTAAACTTCTGCAGGAGAATTTGGGAGAGTGTTTTGCAAAAACCGGATGTGAGATCCTGCAGCAGGACGGCGCCCCTTGCCACACCTCTAAGGCGGCAAAAAAATGGCTCCATGATTGTGAAGTTGAGTATATAAGGGATTGGCCTGGTCAGTCACCCGATATTTCCCCCATTGAAAACTTGTGGGGCATCATGAAGGCACGCCTTCGTCAGGAGGACACATCAACTATTCCTAAGCTTGAATTAGCCATTCAGAAGGTTTGGGATGAAATACCTGCTTCCCACTGTCAGAATTTGGCCGATTCAGTCCCAAACAGACTTAAACAGGTCATTAAGGCCAAGGGCTTCCCGATCCCCAAGTAATTTTGAAGTGTAGGTTTTTATTTTATTTTTTGGATTTTTTTAATAAATGAAATTGAGTTTTTTCTAAAGTTTGCACTACGGTCCGCGCTAACTGTATATATATATATATATATATATATATATATATATATATATATATATAGAGAGAGAGAGAGAGAGAGAGAGAGAGAGAGAGAGAGAGAGAGAGAGAGAGAGAGAGAGAGAGAGAGAGAGAGAGAGAGAGAGAGAGAGAGAGAGAGAGAGAGAGAGAGAGAGAGAGAGAGAGAGAGAGAGAGAGAGAGAGACTATTATTGCTAACAACAGTAATATCTGTAGCTGCCTTGAAAACTAGTTTGGCATTCATGTGAATTTCAAGGCTCCTCTTGTAATTTTGTGCAAATTTAAGGTGCTGGAACATCAGCTGTCAGTAAATAGGTGATATATTGGCTAAATTCATTGAGCTTTTTTTTTTCATGCCATCAAGCAAGCATAAATTGTAAGAGATAAAGCTAAACAATATATATATATATATATATATATATATATATATATATATATATATATATATATATATATATATATATATATATTACATTGTGCAAATTATCTGGTTAGCCCTAGAAGCTGTGTGGAGAGAAAGTTCTGTGCATTTGAATGAAAAAGTCTTCTTAGTGCAAGCTGTATGTCTATATATTGTGGTAATGTGAACGTTTATTAACTGATATAGTCTAACACTGTCTTGACAGCAGTCATCAATTTTACCTTAAAAGGAACATAAACACAACACATCAAATGCTTATAAATAAACTCTTCTTACTTGCCACATTTTGAATAATCTTCTCTTGACAGGACCTAAAGAGCTTCTTCCTCATTCAGCACTGTCCAGCAGGTACATCAGGCTTAGCAACCATGTAGTAAATATGAGCACGACAGATTGTTTAAGAAAAGGCTGAATAAATTTTTAATTAGAGAAAGCACCACTAAATTAGACTAAACTTTCCTGCTGAACAGATAGAAATCTATATTATGTTCACTTGCTGTAAATTCAAGAGTGCACTCAACTCTACATTAGTGGTAAAACCTTAAATGATAAAATGGTTATACATTTTATTGCCATTTTTGACAATTTCTTTCCAAGTTATATTCATCTCCTTTGCCTTTGAATATATGCCATCTTAATCTACAATAATTAAAATCTACAAGTAATGTCTCTCTTTTGCTCTTCATAAATATTTGCTTCAAGCTCTCCATAGAATCTTTCAAAATTTCTTCATGTTCTCTTATTCATGTATATGTAAATACATAGGTACTTTTTACATAGGTAAGCATGATACATCAGTCTCTATGAAAATACTTGTATACTTACATGAATTATGAAAAAAATAAAATATAGATAAATAAATAATAAATCCATTTCAAATGATCAAATGTCCGACAAAAACTAAAGTGCAACAGGATGTGTGTAAGGAAATGGGAAATCATTATATGAATAATTTTATCATAAAGTATCTGATATACTGTTAGCACCCTTTACAGGAACCATACCAGGCAAAACATTGTAGCATCTTTATGTACAGATGATTTATTATAAATGTATAAAAATTGGACATTTCACCAAATATTTTAAAAACTCTTGCATTTTACTAAATCAATTGGAGCTGAGCTGTCCAGGACACACACACACACACTTCACAAGTACAGTATAATTCAGTATATCATAAAGTATTGATATATGCTTGAATTGTACATTTATCAAAGCATCTCTATTTTATAGATGTCACTGGCATAAACAAAATAAATACGGAATCATATGTACCTACAATACATATGTACAACCTACAATATGGTTTCATATAATTGGCTCCAAGAAAAACATTACTCATATTTTCCATCTAAAAGGTTCTGAATCTTATCACAGAATACGTGTTTAAGTGTTTGAGGTAAATGATGATTTCAGAAATAAATGATATCACTGTAAGAACACCTGAAACCACCGTGGAATAATAAATACTTATTTCACAGAGAGTAATGGTCATGATTTAACTGGAGAAAAAAAAAAAAAATGTAATTGAAGTTTCCATAATACCACAATAACTTATTTCATCAACAGCATCAGCTGTACAGTTGGTGCGTGAAAAATTACAAGATCTATAGCACTCAGATTAAAGACACACAAAAAATATGCATGAAATCACAAGATTATGTTGTTAAGAACAAAAGAATAATTAGTTATAAAATGAACATATAAAACTTCATGAAATATGAATGATTACATCATGAAGTGTGCATTGAAATTTCAAGATTTACAATTTATAGAAATATAAGTAGAAAAATCCACTTTACCTCATAGATAGCAAAGCGTGTGGTGGAGTAAGTAATTTGTCGCAAGAGAGAAGCAGACAGACCATTATAGAGGGCCAGGAAGCCTTGCTTTTTCACTATTTCCAGTGCCATCTGTCCACCACTGAGCCGGGCCACTTGCTGTGTCTGAAGGTGGACCTGGGAAAGAGAGTTTGATTAAGTCTAAGCCATAATGACTTTTAATTGCTAGAATATATGGTTGGTTTTCAGTTAATGCTGTATGGACTTTTCAGAACTAAAAATGCTGATAACATGGAGACAGATGACCAACTTCTTAGACATAAAATGATGTAGGAGGACTGGACCCTCTTTGATGTTAAAGGCATCTCTCATAATATCTATTAATATGCTAAAGGCATCTCTGATAATATCCATTAATATGCTAATGTGGCAGAGAAATAAAAATCAGCAGGTATAAATGATCATGATTCACTGGAACATGTATGATCAGTAACCATCAAGCAGTTTCCCCTAATGAATTTTGTGAGGAGCTTGACAAAAAAAACAGCCAAGTCACACCAACCAGATGTGTGACCACTAAATGACTCTTGGTGGTAATGAATGACTCCCCAAATGGACCTGCCACCCTCATGAATCAGTCTTCCCAGCAAGAATAAAACTCTTACCAGGAGTAGTATCTTATAATATCTTTTGTTGTGCTCTTACTGACTGGCATGCATTTTTTAATAAGGATATTAAGCATTAGCATCTTGTAATTTATCACTATCATGGCATTACAAAAGAATCTAAAACTGTAGGATGCAAAGTATTCAAGCAATGGGACAAATATAAAAAGTACAGGGATAGTCTTAGTATTTTTACCTTTATCTTCCATGCCAACAATTTGTGCATATTGCTTTAATGAGGAGGCAGGTTAGTAAAACATCATAAAGAACAGTATATAACATGACCTTAACATGAAGATGAAATACAAATTCTGAAAAAAAAAAAAAAGAGAAAAGAAAGTTGTCAAGACAAATGGGAAAAAACATTAAGGAGTGTTGTTAAAAATACAAAACTCCTGACCCACAAGCCACATCTGATTGTGAAGATGTCAGACAGTCAACTACATGTACACTGCCCAAATATTTTTCATCTTATAACAGACACACACAAATGGAATCATGGAGATTTCTATGACAGCCATGATTTGAGATTAAATAGTGGTATCTTTTATAAATTGGTGCTTTTTTTTACTAAAAGTCTAAAGAAAGTGAGAAAAAAATTACATAAACAAGAAGAAAAATTTACATAAACATTTTCCATTGATGATTCATACTTGTAACATAGCTGCCAAAGAATGCTCTTCACCATGTGTTGGTACACACATGTGAAATGCAGGTATTTTATTGTAAGATAGGAGTTTGACAGACACTAGACAGTGGTGTAGGATATGAAACTGTAGGATCAAAATACATGCAATTTATGACTTCACCATGTCTCCCATATTAATTTAACTGAACTCCAGCATAGAATTAAGTTGGTTCAGAGTTGGCTTAATGTAGGTGTTTTATTTTTCTTTACTTTTTGCTTCTCATAAATAGTGGATGGTACCAGTAACTACTACAGATTGAAGCATCAACTTAATGGTGGTACACTTTGAATACGTACTGGAATTTTCTTATTTGAGAGATACGTGTGCTGAAAGCAGCAAAAGTTCTAGTGTAGTGGCAAGGGACAAAGACTGGCTTACTTTCTGGGGTTTGTGGCTCTAATGACTTTCAAAGTGTGTCCCTTATGACTTCACGCTCTCATCCCACTGATTCTTACATTACTTGAAAAATTTTATGAAGTCCAATTCTGGAATGGATACCAGGAGTACCATTGTGTTCTGCATGGTAACTTCTTAACTCTCAATCAGGACTCTTTCAGTGGCATCTTGAGTTTTGGGAAGAGGCATTTATCACAAGGAGTCATATCTGCAGAGTAGGGAGGTTGGCAAACCAAAGAAAATTGTTGTTTGGCAAAGAAATTCTGGATTCAATGTGAAGAATTGACCAGGGCATTGTCATTACCAATTCCTAAAGGCCTGGTCTTGGTACATTCTTCTCATCTGACACAACATCTTTGGCCAAGTACCAAATTTTCAAGTTTTTCAAGCTCCCTACTCTCAAGACATGACTCCTTGCAGTACCTAGCTATTCTCTATGTTGAAGATCCCGCTTCAAATTGACTCTTATGTTGAAGATCCCACTTCATGACATGACTCCTTGCAGTACCTAGCTATTCTCTATGTTGAAGATCCCATTTCAAATTGACTCTATGTTGAAGATCCCACTTCAAATTGACCAGGGCATTGTCATGACCAATTCATACAGGCCTGGTCTTGGTACATTCTTCTCATCTGACACAACATCTTTGGCCAAGTACCAAATTTTCAAGTTTTCAAGCTCCCTACTCTCAAGACATGACTCCTTGCAGTACCTAGCTATTCTCTATGTTGAAGATCCCACTTCAAAAAATGTTTCCAGCAACAAAAGGAGCTATAGGTTAAGTGTGTGGAAACATATGAGGCACACTTTGAAGGACAAAATTAGAACCCCCCAAAAAGTAAGATGTTTTTTGCCCCTTGACCTAAGATAATACAGATCTTATATAGATACTTCCACATTCAAGGTGATGATAATGATGTAAGTTCATGTTGCTTTTGAAGGAGTTCACTTACACAGTATTTGTTCTATTTGGTACCTAACTGCCCTGTTTAGAAAATGTTGCAAGCCATGAATGGCTATGCTTCTTCTGTAACTATTTACATATGTCATGCCCCTTTTGGAGCATCACAAAACCACTATGAAATTGATATGAAGGCAAGTTGCACATGCCAGGAAAGGCATGTCAAACGGCACCGAATGTCAGATTACTACACCAAATAGTTGCCTGACATGATCACCAAAGCTTGAGTGATTTTTGGTCATCCTTGACTGTCCTTAACACTACAATGCTTTTCTCTTTATTCAGATATATTTCTAAAGTTTCTGTTTCCCTTATACTGGGAACACCTTCATTTCCATTTCCATCATCACCTCCACCACAATTATGCTTTCCTATGGAGCATCATGAAAACATTAAGAAATTGATCTGAAGGTAGGATAAAATGACCACGAAAGGACATCACCAGACTGACATGGCCACTCAAGATAAACATGCAAATCTGACAAGTTACTGATCATGCCAAAATTATTTTGGTGAGCCTCAACCACCTTGTCAGAATATCTAAACAAAAAACAATTAGGCAGAGGAGGACCCCAATTCCTTACATATAATTCCTTCTTGTCACCTCCTATGACACGTAAGTAATACAGAGATACATATTCTATGCTTTGTGCCTTGTCTTGCTTTTCAGTTGACTGACCAGAAACTACATATAGTGTGGTGGGCATTAGGCCATTAGGGTCATCACATTCTATTGCCTGAGTAGTTTATATTCTTAGAGAGAGAGAGAGAGAGAGAGAGAGAGAGAGAGAGAGAGAGAGAGAGAGAGAGAGAGAGAGAGAGAGAGAGAGAGAGAGAGAGAGAGAGAGAGAGAGAGAGAGAGAGAGAGAGAGAGAGAGAGACAGAGAGTCTGTGTGTGTGTGTATTTGTTAAGATGCAGCATGCAGGGCATGTGGTCCTGTCTCCATATCTACATTTGTCTTTTCTCTCTCTCTCTCTCTCTCTCTCTCTCTCTTTGATATATACTCCTTGTCTGTATCACTTCTAGTGTATGTCTGTGTGGGAAGGAGTTCTTTTCATGTAATTTGAACATCTCCCTTCCTCTAATTTTCTGAAGTTCTATCATACATCCAGCCTCTTTGTCTTCATAATAATATGTAATCTTTATGTTCTTTCCACAATATTTATTAATTTTCCCAATCTCTCTTCTTTCTTTAAGTTTGGGTATTTCTATTTATTTAATGTTTCTTCTACAAAAAATCTCTGCTTCAAAGGTAATCCTACTTTAACATCCATCTTAATGAGCAAACTTTCAGCTTTGCTATTTTCAGTGTCCTAGAGCACTTGGTACCTCATTCTTATTTTTACTACATTATTTTTTTTTTTATTTCTATAAATCTAACTCTTTAACTGATAGTTTCTGGCATGGAGTTGTACATCTGTGCACTTTTTTCACTCTCAATCTTGAAAGGCTGAAGGTGGTCTAACACTATCAAAGTAGACAACTCACAAACCACCAAACCCAGCCATCTCTTGAAATTTTATATTTCTACCAATAATTATTAAAGATGTTCTAAACTAATATAATTAATTACATACCATATATATATATATATATATATATATATATATATATATATATATATATATATATATATATATATATATATATATATATATATACAAATATCTTGTTATATCTTTGGTTCAAAAATGTTTGGAAAGTGATGTAGATAATGTACAATGCAGTATTTGTGAATACAGTATAAATATACTGTTTAGTCAAAATCACATGGGGACAAGACTGTAAGGCACAATCAACTATCCTCAAAAAAAAAAAAAAAAAAAAAAAAAAAAAAAAAAAAAAAATCATAATAAAGGCATTATTGTATAAGTATGTGAAAAGGGTGACGAATAAAGGTTACCAGTGCTGGAAAAAGGTAAAGATGCTAGGGCAGAAATGCTGTTCTGTGCAGACCATTATTTTTTTTTATTTACTTAATTATTATTATTATTATTTATTTTATTATTATTTTTTTTTTTAAGTATTACACAGCCTCTCTGCCTTTTAATGAGCAAGTGATGTAAGTATTTTCTTTAGTTACACTGATACAAGGATCACATAAAAAAGAAAGAAGTTTAGTTGACCAGCTCTACATGCCTCTAATTAAATAATCTGGTGAAGAGTGGCAACTTCCCTTTAATTTGGGATGTTGGGAATTCTAGGTATTTCCCAAACTCACCTCCACCTCTCTGACTTAATGGACTTCATTGGACTTGCTAAAAGAATTCTTCCTGATGGTGTTTTCTATGCCCTCTCTGGCCTTGAACTTTGAAGGGCTTATAGTTCTGGCAAAATCCACCCTATTCTGCATAAGAACTGTGGTTTCGTGCTCACATACTGCCTGGTGTTCTCTGCCTTTGAACTTCCAAGTCTGTCTCTAGCTGCAATTTGAAAAAATATACACATTTATCATTATTATTAATTTTTTTAATGTTAAGAGCTTTGTGTACCTTAAAGCTCCTTGTGTGGGATACTGGTGATCAGCTCCACCCACTGCTGGTGTGGGCACACATGTTTATCTAGTATGTTGTGAATGATCATGGTATTTCCAGTACTCCATTTACCTGAAGTTTCAATCAAAGAAAGACGTAAGGTTCACACAACTGTTATTTAAGACTTCCCAATGACAAATGAAGCATAAATGTAGGACTTGAACAGAGGATCCTGTGTTCACTGCTTCAATACAGCCATTGACAAGTACCCTAAAAAGGGGAACTCAAATAGTTCTTCAAGCTACTATCATATAACTTTGATTTGCTATCCTTTTAAAGCTTTTTGAATCTGTTCTTAACAGGAAGATCCAAAAACATTTTCTAATCTTCCACCAGATTTACAATGTGGATTCCACTCTGAATGATTCACCACTAAGCTTGTTTTTCACAACTTAAACTTTTTCAGCCTCTCTCCATAACACCTTTCCCATTTTCTTAAACACTTCAAGTCTTAGCTACTATGAATAATACACTTTATACATGAAAGTACAACCTGTACTTTCACCTCTAGCAATATCTGCAGAAACTCATGTTACACCCTGTAGATGCATTTTCCTCAATACTGCATAGCTTTTCTTCAGACACAACACAAGTCAATCCCATTCCAAATATTTCATTCTCCAGACCTCAAAATAGTTTACAGGTGTTCACCATCTGTCTTGTATTTTCAAGCACTGAGAAACTGATTAGGAGTAAACTTTGAGAGAATATGAATTTATTTAGCTGGAGTGGCCCTACTCAAAGTAACCACCACATCTCCAGTAAATTTTACCCATTGTCCTATCGCCATTTTTTTCCCCCTTTCTATAGTCACTTTTCCTTATAAAGGACAGGTTTGTACCATATAAATGCATGTATGCATTATTATATCTCCCATGTGAGGGAACGCTGTTCATGTAGCTTTTCTGAAGAGGACAGGGCTGATGGCCATTCACCTCATCACTCTCTTCTTCAACAAAAGATATATATCTTTTTTTCTTGCAGTTGGTCATAATGCTACTTCTCTTTTCATGGTCACTGATCTGAACTTACTAATGGAATAATCCTGTTTCAGAGTTCCCAATACACATATTTTTATCCCTTACATTTTCATCATTTTTATGTCAGCTTTTTCTAAAGCAAAAGTTGATCAGTATCTTTAATATATCCTTTTCACTAGCAGACCTAGGGATAGGTTTACTTAATCTGTTTTCTTCCTTATTTTTTACTTCACAGACCTTCTAAGAGTGGAGTATCAAGAAACCTCAAGAACTAAATTGATCTTCAAATATTTTTCTTTTTCTTTTTCTTTTTTTTTTTTTTTTTTTTTTTGGGGGGGGTGATATTCTGAGATTTTCTCCTTCTTCAGTCTGTTCCATAGCTCTTGATCATGAAGAGACTGACAAACATATGCATACATATATGGACAACAGTATACATACTGAATGTCTCTGTCATGCCTTCTGGTCCCTTATACTTATGTCAGCTGCCAGTGCACCCTTTATCTTTAAGTTAAAGTCAGTACAACCTTTACCTTTATATTAGAGTCAGTACAACCTTTATCCTGATGTTAGCAGTCAGTACAACCTTTATCCTGTTGTTAGCAGTCAGTACAACCTTTATCCTGTTGTTAGCAGACAGTACAACCTTTATTCTGTTGTTAGCAGTCAGTACAACCTTTATCCTGTTGTTAGTAGTCAGTGCAACCTTTATGTTAGAGTTAGTACAACCTTTATCCTGTTGTTAGCAGTTAGTACAACCTTTATCCTGTTGTTAGCAGTCAGTGCAACCTTTATGTTAGAGTTAGTACAACCTTTATCCTGTTGTTAGCAGTCAGTACAGCCTTTATCCTAGTTTTAGTAGTCAGCACAACCTTTATCTCACTGGTTTGCAGTCAGTGCACCTTCATCTGACTGGCAGCAATCAGGCTTATAACTAAACTAAAACTCCATACAAAATAGTTTAAAACTTTGCCACTTTCAAATTAAGAAGATTCATTCATAATTAAGGGACTGATTAAAAAAGTTACACAAGTCTATCAAGGCATGAAACCAGTTGAAGAATGTAGAACAAAGCTCATTGTGTCCTTGTATTCTGATAATGAGAGACACTTACTCCTTTGTAAAAATACACAAGCAGTTACAATGTGCCTGAGATGGAGTGAGTCCAACATTGTAATTAACTTTTAGCTTTCTTTGTCATAATGGTGCTTGAAATAATCTGAACTTCTTAAAGGATTACTAACCCATTTATCTGTTAAGGGACTCAAGAAAGTTAAACCAAGATGCTGAAATAATGTGATTCTGTTAAAAGGTCTGATAGCAAAGATTCAGTACTGGGGATCAGATTGTGTGAATGGTGCACAACTCCAAAAAACATATGCACAGCTATATGTGGAGTATTAGCAAATAAAATAAATATAAAGAAAGAAAGAAAGAAAGAAAGAAAGAAAGAAAGAAAGAAAGAAAGAAAGAAAGAAAGAATAAATAAATAAATAAATAAATAAATAAATAAATAAATAAATAAATAAATAAGTAAATAAATAAACAGACAAAATATTGAGCTGCCTCTGCATTGCCAGCTGTTTATAAGGAAAGAAAAAAAGAAAATCAGTAGTGACAATATGGTTACAAGTAAAGATGAATCTCCCTGCAAAGGTAACTCTCCACACAGTGATGAGAAGAGGAGTACTACCATGGGTTTATTCTCTACCATTGTGCAGTATGCTAGCTGACAGTATATTTCTCTTTCTAATATGGCTGGAGAATTTGCCTCAAGAAAAAGACTCAAATTTTGAGGTTAAAAGAAGAATACATAAGTAGTTAGACTGAACAAGACATTAATCTTCCATCTTCTTCAAGCAACTGCTTTCATTTTTCCCCATGATGTGCTAAAATGTATGAAGTTGTAGTGTCATCTACAAAGCAGCAAAATAGAATTGTCTCTTATGAGCAGTTAAGACAAGGAATGTGAAGAATACCACTAAGGAAATAGCTAACTACAATATAAATGATCCTCAGCTGGCCTGATTACTAGACCCTGAGGTTCTACATCAAATCTACCTTGCGGATTAGCTGTGAATGGTAAAATTACTAAGCAAATGTTCCAAATCCATTCCTGAATGCACACACTATTGAAGACAAACCTTGAGGAGGTCGAGAGGGTGAGTGAAGCATGCAGCCCCACAGGAAGCCATACCTCCGAAGTACCACCTGGCTGCTCGTTGCTCGCTCATTGTTACTACTTTCTCAAGTGAATTCTGAGGAAAATATAAAATATATTCAGATTTTATGCATTAATTAATCTCAGAAAAGATGGATAAGGATCTGATATTTACAAGAAGTAAATGAAGAAAGAGAGATAAATGGATGCAGGAAAGGATACAGATTTTTATGTTAGGTGTGTGTAGGTAGATTAAAGGGCAGATAGAAATAATCTGAAAAGTAGGGATAGACAAATATATATAGGATGGTAAGGTAAAGGTGGGGAATAACGAAGTGTGTGAAAGGGGGAGGAATCAATAGAAAGTACTGCTGTTGAATGCTAGGAATATTTTCAGATAAATAAATATTCCCTAGTGAGACATAATGTAAAAATATGAAGGTGGAGATCCATTGTATTTATGGGTTGACAGTGGATAGTGTCTGCTGAAATGTGATCAAAGGATGGTGCAATACATTTGTGTATATCTTTACATCTAGGTATATTGTGACACATCTGAAGTGAAAGATTATTATATCTGTAACACTATTTCTTACTCTACATAATACATATTTATATGGGATAATATTTCATTCAAGATGCACCTCACACTTACTGCCATGTCAGGCAACATTTATGACTGTTGATTTAGGGTGTTCCATGAGTGTCTAGGTGATAGCTGAGGCCAGTCGGAGGACACATGCGGCAGGTATGTGTTGTGTTGTGTTGTGTGCGTATGAAAACTATCTTCAAGCATACTATGTTTGATGATTATTGTGCATGATGAAATGAGACATAAGGTTTACTGGAGAGTGATTCTGGGTACAGTCAAAGCATAGCTAGTTAGTAATGTATAACATTTCACTATGCTGAAAAAATTTATGCACAGGACCTCTGAATCAGTAGATGGTGTTACTTTAAGTATCCCTGTATTAAGTGGAAATTTCAAGTGCCTGTGTGCCAACTCTCCAAGATATACTCTTCAGTGTAACATGTTTCTTTACTTACTCATTGATAAGCAGTTAGGTGTCTTATAAATATGAATATAACTGACAAACAGAGTAACAACCAATGGGTCTAAATCAAAGTGGGAACATATAATTAGTGGAATGCCATGACAATCAGTTTTAGGACCACTATTAATTTCAACATATATTAACAGATTAGCTGGACAACAAAATTAACAGCTACATTCAAAAATTTCCTGACATGAAGACAGATCAGATTCCTGAGCAACCACACTAGCTAAGATGAGTGAATGGGCAAACAATGACAAATGCAATTGAATATTATCAAATCCAATGTATTTAGTATAAGTAGAGAAAATTTATATAACAGGTACACAATAAAGAATGAGGCTATGATAAGAGCAAAGGACAATAAGGATTTAAGAGTTGCAATTAGTGTTAGCCACTATATACAACATATTTGTCACTTTACTTGACTGCTCCATATACATATATAACTTTTACAAAACATTTCTTGGTATATATATATATATATATATATATATATATATATATATATATATATATATATATATATATATATATATATATATATATATATATATATATATATATATATATATATATATAATCAATTGTCATAATATTAATGTAATCAATGCAGGCAAATGACTTTGGAGGGAAAAGAGGCAAGTGAATTGGATATAACTTAGCATTCACTCATGATATTAACCTGTAGATGGCTGGACATCTTTTGTGGAGCAGGAAAAAATGTGGGGCTGGCAGCAGACCTCACACACACTCACCTTACCACACCTCTGACTGCCACACAGCAATGACCAGGACTTACAACCAGGATGCTACACCACCCACTACCATGACTTTTCTCATTTTGCACTTATCAGTAAATGTATAAAGTCAACACCTATGTTTAACAATCCTAAAAAGGACTTAATTACTCACAGCAAAGAAGTATCAAAGTGATATTGAAGTTATATTTAGTATTAGTCAAACCTCATCTTGACTATGCTGTGCCATTGCAAAAGTGATAGAGGTCTGTTAGAGTTATTAGAGGATAGCAAAAAAGATACTGTATATGGGATACATTTGTTAGAGAGACAAAGATTAAGCAGAGATCTAATAGTGGTATTTGAGTGGCATATAGATAAGATGATATAGATAAAATCAAATTATATAAGGTACAATGTCTATATTTCTGTGGGTAGGGATTGCCCCACATTTTCTCCCAAGAAGCTTGACCTTGAAGAAAATTAAATCACGTGTTCATGGTATTAAGGAAACTGAAACACTGGAGAATGACTTGATTGGAGGAAGCAGGTTATGTCATGACCAGGAGTACTAAGCCACAAAATGATCTTGGGAGCTGATGCCCGATTCACCATCATCTGTCCTCTGTGTGGCCTGATGAAGGTCTCTCATGGATAGGTTTATCTTGCTTTCAGATTTATCAATATTTATATGGAGTATGCAAGGGGAACACTACACATGCACAACCACATTGCTGTACCTCTTAGTGATTGGCCACCTGGTCATGTTAATCCATTTATATCATGGTGTAATTCGTATGATAACTGCCATCAATGGAAAGAGGCACAGCACATGGAATTACTTATTTTCTTGGACAAACATATGAATCAATACTTAACATTGAGTAATTATTATTCATAAATTGTTTCATCAGGCTGAACAAAATGTTAATCCTCCAGGCAGCAATCTCAATAAAATAATGGATTTGTACCACACGACACCAGTCAAATCTATCTTATAGCTCTCTGTGGGTCAACTCATCTGGATAACTCATCTGAGATGCTCACATGAATTGATAGATTAATCAAGCATCACTCGTACAAATTACTCTTTTCTGTGACTAGAGGCCTTACAGACTGAAGTGATTACGATTACACATTCCACACCTGTGACGGTGAATAATGCCACAAGACGATGTCCGAGATGTTACCTGGGTCCGTTATCAGTGTGGAATGAGTGAGACTTGGAGGCACCCGCCAGGCTGCCCAATTGTGACCTTGTCTTGTCTGGTGCACTACTACACCCACCAGGCAACAGTACCATTCACTTACACCACATCCACACCCAGCACTCGCATCAACAACTAATATTATGAACAATTATCCGTGAACATACATGCTATGTACAAATGCTAAGATGCAGAGAAGTTTAGATGAGGACACCGAGATTCCCCAACAGCTGACGAATGCGAGTTCAGGAATAATTGATAACGACCTTCCCAATATACTTGTTATAGCATATCACGTGCATCATACTGTCTCCGACTGTTAAAACTGGCCTGATAAACCACGCATCTAGTTACTGTGGTAACTTGTTCTTTTATATATATGTATATATAATTTTCCTAGACGGTATAGTAGTATGACATTTCAATTTTCATTGGTCTTTGTTTTATAAATATCAAACAACACATTTATGCATCTATTTATACTTGCAAGGCACATTTGGTATTTAATACAAAACACTAACAGAATAAAACAGTATAAAGAAACAAGATTTGCACGTGCAACCATCAGCCAATCAGCATTCAAGATTGAGGACGCACCTACTCCCTCAGCCAATCACACTCTTCACTCAAGGGCGTAGCGATGGCTGCTGTGACCTCGGAAATACAGTTCATCATGTGTAAATATACATACTTTTTTCAGCAAAACAGTAAGGCGCCAGCGTTACAAGTATTTCATTCACGTCATTGCCGGCGGCAGTGTGGTTGCCTTGACGCAGATACGGAGTTGTGCGCCGCTAGTGAGGGAGAGGGAAAGATGAAATCGCGGTCAGAAAAGTATAGGAAAGTGACCTCACAGCTCACTGACGGTTTTGCTTCGTGAAACTTTTATACTTGTGAAGGCTGTGGCGTAACCATCCCTACATATGGGCGGTCAAGGGACGCAATGATAGGTCTCGCCATCAGCGGTGAGGGTGATAAAAAATATTATCGCCCTACAGAGATCCTCTTGAACAACTAAATACCTCACGAGAGACAAGGGAAGGGGATAATTACTTTTTAGATACATACACATAAAACAGAAAATTATGCGACCATGGAGGTATATGGCTAACACTATTATTACCTTCGAAGAAAACGGGGTACATAATGATGTACATATTATGTGGTAAACTGCTACTGATGTGCAAGGATGATAGTCTCTAATTTCCTGTATGTGTGTGTGTGTGTGTGTACGACTGAGACAAGCTCTTTTTTTTTGTCTATTTATTTATTTTCAAATTTTCTTTAATTATATTAATACAAACTTTTGAATCCACGCAACATTGAACATTTCGACAATACAAAATTTACATTTTTCACAAAATTCATGAAATATTATTGAATGTTTAATAACTGGAACACATGGTCTGCTTTTATACTTTATACGTATTTCTGATAATGACCATAATGGATTGTGAAAGGGGAAACACAATAAGTTTTTCTTTATTGTAATTTTGCAGTTAGACTGTATGTGTAATCTAATTATACATGTAAAAAAAAATCTTTTCATTTACCAAAGTTAAATAACTGGTAACCCGTTGACATGAACACAAAAATAAACACGCATAAGACTTAGTGTTTTGAGGGAAATATTTCGCATTGACGCTACAAGTATATCTTCTATATTTATTAAATAAGTTGTTATTAAAGGTTTATGATCTAGTATGAAATCACAATTAATTTTAACAAAATGATAAGGGCGCTGACTAATAGTCATGTGACAAGTTCTTCCTCATCCCGCCAGCCTCGTCACTCGGACTCATTCCTTGTTTAAACTCCCGCAGATATGGCCCGGCTAAGGTTGTTG
The DNA here is from genome assembly GCF_035594125.1 of Scylla paramamosain. Classification (NCBI taxonomy): domain Eukaryota; kingdom Metazoa; phylum Arthropoda; class Malacostraca; order Decapoda; family Portunidae; genus Scylla; species Scylla paramamosain. Next base: position 13,558,168 of record NC_087153.1, read on the forward strand.
CTTGGCACTTCTTTCCTTGCTGTAGTGATATTCACCGCGTTGAGCCATGGCTTACCGTGCACATTGGTGTATGAACAACAGGAATACGACTTAAGCAGTCTGTCCGCCGTGGACCACTGGCAGGTGAAAATGACTAACGCTACTGGCAATGACACGGTGATTTACCTAAGTGTGTGCCATCCACTCAGAAATGTTCCGAGAGGCTGCTCCGGTAATGATACTGGTGCATGTATCGCTAAAGTATCTAGTGAAAACAACGTGGAAGTCACTGTGCCTAACGCTGGGCGGGTGACCTCTGATGGCTTAAGTCTTCATGGACAATTGGTGGAATATGTGATGGGTGGTGGGGATTCATGCCCTGAAGGAGGAAATATATATCGTACCTTCATCAACTTTATATGTACCCAGACACCTGAGGAAGAGACTGGGCCTGTACTTATGAGCCTCACCAGGTGCCAGATCCTCATTGCTTGGATGACGAGGTCTGCTTGCCCCCGCCGCTTGGATGTGGTCACTGACACACAATGCTCCATACAATTTCCCTCCTCTCACCACAAATTACACTTACAGACTTTGCGTGCTGAAAAATTTTACTCCGCATCCTCTGTTCAACCCAATGCAGAGTATGAGATCAACATCTGTGGTCCTGTTATGAATGGCTCTTGCAATAGGAAAGATGTAGCTGTGTGTCACCACCCTGAGGGCAGAAGTCCTGAAGTCATGGCCACCACACAAAACATGAATGTCATGTGGGGAGAACATGAGACCCTTATTCTGACCTACCAAGCATCTGATCAGGGAAAGAATGTGGAAGTTATATTTATGTGTGACCTTAGTACTGCCAAGACTGAAGTCAACTATATGTCACAGAATGACACAACTGTATCCTTTGGTGCACAAACATCTGCAGTATGCCCTCCATCTGCTAACCCAAGCTGTGTACTAAAGGACCATGTTGGCAATGTGTATGACCTGCGACCTCTTCACAGGCAGCAAGATAACTGGGAGGTGCTTCGGTCAACCAGTGATGGCCAGGTGGGTTTTAGTTAAAAAACATATTTTGGAAATAACATAGCTACAATACAATACAGATTATGAATTAGATGAATTTGGTAAAGTAAATCTTATGAAGCTCCTTATGTATTCTGTTACCGTTCCAGGACAAGCAAGCGTGGGGACTTGGTGGTATTTTTTTTTTATTTATTTATTTATTTTTTTTAGGGTGGGGCAGATCAAAATAGGTAAAATTTTGGAAACACAAAAGTCTAAGGAGACACACATAATTTATTGGAGAATTCCTAAAAATTACTCAACAAGGCCATACCCTCTGCTATGCTATCCTAACCTTTTGAAGCCATTAATCTTGCTAATTGAGGGGGCTTCATTCTCCTATCCCATGCTATGGAACCCTAAATAGCAAAATTGCAGTTTAACATAATACATCCTATTGTTTCCTCCTTTTCTATCCCTCAACAAGGTTGAGGACCTAGTGGGAAAATGGGATTTTAGGGTGGGGAAGCCAAATTATGCCAAATTTGGATATTCATGAAAAGTCAAAAGGTGAGATGCCATATTTTGAAAACTGGGAAACTTTCTAGCTTAACAAAAGTTAACCTAACCTAATGTAACTAGGGAGCTTCATCCCCCCCCATGGACACTATTGCCCTGCTGGATCTCTCTTAAGGATACTAACCTAACCAGGGGGCTTTACCATCCTGGAGCTCCCTTAAGGACATTAATGTAACCTAACGTAACTGGGAGGCTTTGCCTCACCTGATCCTGGGGACTTGTCAGGAAGTGGGGCTTATGGGTGGGGAACACAAAAATGGTAATTTTAGGATACTTGAATGGAGATGATAGCTTAAAAGAAACCAATCCTGACCTGATCTGATCTAACCTGACCAGACCTGATCAAACCTGACCTGACCTAACTTAACCTGTCCTAATCTAACCTGACCTAACCTAACCTAACCTAACCTAACCTATGCACATCACCTAACAAAAATTCCCTATATCATGGAAACTATTAATCTACAATGAAAACCTCAATAAAGTAAGTTCCTCATTATCCATAAAGGTAAGAAAAAAAAACAATACTCATAAATGTGTAGAGCATTATGGTTGTCTCCTAAAATAATACCTAACCTAACTTAAATGGGGGGTTTTACCCACACATAAAGACACTAACCTAACCTAACCATGGGTGCTTTGCCCCTCCCTGGACCCCTCCTTAAAAATGCTAACTGAATCTAACTGGTGGGGTCCCTTCCTTAAGGGCAGTAATGTAACCTAACCTTACCATATACTTTAATAGGAAGTGGAAGGCCTGGGGTGTGGTTGGTCAACCTCTTCCATTGCACTTGGGTGTTCAGCACTCATTTGATTTTAGCAAAATACTGTATGATCTTTAAGAAATGTATGGCCATGTTATTTTGCTTATGGAGCTGCAAAATAAAATCCTGGTATTTAAATTTATGTCCACTGCACTTGGCTGCCTTTGTGACACTGGTTACTCTTGTGGTTTACTGGTTGACTACTGTGGTTGCTATATATACACATGGTGATTTGTTGAAAATAATTGATGTATTGACTGGAAGCAAATGACATTTAATGAAGTTCTAATACATCATAAAAAGGACAGCTCTCATTGGCTGAATGAAAGAGATACAAGAGAGCATGTGCCATTCCATATTAGAAACCAACACACACACACACACACACACATTACATTGTATCCCTCCATTTGACCATCATCAGCATGGACTTTGAATTTACGATGCAGCGCAAGACAGATCGTGTCACTGTAACATAACCATGCGTGACCCCAAAACAAAACTCCCAAACATGTGTTGTACAGTGAGTATTCATTACCATATACACACAATTTAACTGCTTTATGAGGAACTGCTATTGGAAAGATTATCTGCTTTGAGTGCCTCTTGTGAACTGGCAGCATGTGGGTGGTGAGCAGGCAGCAGCTGAATGGGCAATTGAGGATGGGAGGGGAAGGAAGATGAAAGATTAGCTGCATTAGTAATAGATTTAGGACTTTTTTACATTTCATGTATTTTCAATATATTTTTGATGAATCATTTTGAGATTCTTGTTTTTAAATCCACATTTTTCATTAATAAATGAGGACAAAGGACAAAAGTATTTTCTTTGTGTATTAACCCAAACATGGAAGTTCCACAGTCCCACTCAAGGAGTGCATGCACTCATTGTCCAATCGGTAATATGTTGGGCTTCTGTGCTTGAAGTCCTGGATTTGGTCCCATGATAAAGCATCCTTCCCCAGAAGCTCATGTTTATTTGAACTTCTAGATCAATTGCTCAGTATTTCAGTGTACTGAGTGTGTTGTGGTTATACCCTAGTTTGAGCCAGTACAAATGGGAACATCCTAGTTTGAGGCAATGTGGTTAGGCAGTGGTGTGGTACCCTCTACTATGTGGTTACCACTTGAACCAGTTATGCTACCAATGCCTGATTAAATGGGAGAGGAGAGACTTGGCATATTCCAAACAGCTGATCTGAGAGGAGGCTTAAGCCTGTTCAAGGAGTGGGTGTACCTATTACTTGATCAGTAACTTGATGGGCTTTCATGCTCAGAGACCTAGGTTTGATTTGCAACATAATGCCTTTTGTCTGAAGCTCAGATTTTTTAGAGTTTCCAGATCAGTGTACTGAGTGTCTTATGGTTATGCCTTAGTTTGAGGTGATACAGGTGGAAACATCCTGATATTACTTGGTTCATTTACTATCTGGAAAACTCATAAATTGGACATTCATAAATCATGAATTATCTCCACCACCCACTATATTTAGCTGTATCTTGAGTACTTCATACAGATTTAGTCTCTTATAGAATGGCCATATATCAACACTCTTCCTTCACACAAAACTACAAGCAACTAATTACACACACACACACACACGCCTGACGCGCCTCGCCCTACCCGTACCACCAGACACCACAATAAGATAACGCCCCTAAAGGCGCCACGTACGGACCGGTACAGACTCAGTGCGATTCCCACCATGGTGCGAGCCATCAATCAATAGTCTCTTCTAGATTTGACTTACCTTTAGGATTAATGTCAAGTATTTCCCCACCCCCAATGTACATTTTCAGTTTGTTGACTGCCTAAAGAATAAACCGTTTATTATTATTATCATTATTATTATTACACACACACACACACACACACACACACACACACACACACACACACACACACACACACACACACACACACACACACACACACACACACACACACTCGTCACTCAAAATTCAAAATTATCATAGCGACTCCTACACCAGCCTTGGAGTCCCCATCTGGGGAGGGGACCACAAATTTTCCCAAGTCGAACTGCTCTTCTGGTATCAACCCTAAATGTCTTGACATGCCCCCTCAATTTTTTCTTCATTAACTTCTGCAACATTCACGGTCTTAGATCTAATTTTCAATCTGTAGAACACCACCCCACCTCTACTAAACCTCATCTTTTCTTCACTGAAACACAGGTGTTTGAGGCAAATGACAATAGCCCCTTTTTGTGTCTAAGGCAAATGACAGTAGCTCCTTTTCTGTTCCCTCCTACTTTATCCTAATTTTCAATCCAAAGCTGGATGTTGCATTTATGTGCACAATGAGTTAATCTGCTCTCGTGCCCACGCTCTTATATCTTCTGAGTTTTCCACCATCTGGTTACGACTACGTAGTCACTCTCAAACTAAATTTATCTGTGCTGTATACCTCTCACCTAATTCCTCAGACTGTAAGAAATTCTTTGAGTACTTAACTTCCAAAGTGGAGCACATTCTGACTTCCTTCCCTTTTGTGGAGATCTCCATTCTTTGAGACTTCAATGTTCACCACCAGCTTTGGTTTTTCTCTCCCTTCACTGACCATCCTGGTGAACTAGCCTTCAGCTTTGCTATCCTCCACGACCTAAAGTAATTGGTGCAACACCCTACTCGTATCCCTGACTGTCTTGGAGATATGCCCAACATTCTTGACCTTTTCCGAACCTGTGATCCTTCTGCTTACTCTGTTACCCTCTCTTCTCCGTTAGGTTCCTCTGATCACAATCTCATATCTGTACCTTGCCCTATCGCTCCAGTCCCTCCTCAGGAACCCCGTAAGCGGAGGTGCCTCCGGCATTTTGCCTCTGCTAGTTGGGGGGACCTGAGGAGGTATTATGCTGATTTTCCTTGGAATGACTACTGCTTCTGTGTCAGAGACCCATCTCTGTGTGCTGAGCGCATAAAAGAGGTGATAGTGTCTGGAGGTGTACATTCCTCACTTTTTCTCAACCTAAACCTTCCAAATCTTGGTTTAATACAGCCTGTTCTCGAGCTATACGAGTACATGATAGAGAGGTGTCCCACAAAAGATACTTGAGCCAGAATCTCATCTACTTTATATTTCTGCCTGGGGCCATGCCAAGTCTGTTCTCCAACTAGCCAAAAGACACCTTCATTAATAGAAAGTGTCAAAATCTTTCTAGATCTAATTTCCTTCATGACTTCTGGCATCTAGCCAAAAATATCTCCAATAACTTTGCTCCTTCTTTCCCACCTTTATTTCATTCAGATAGCATCACTGCTATCATATCTATTCCTAAAGCTGAACTCTTCACTCAAACCTTTGCTAAAAACTCTATCTTGGACGATTCAGGGATTGTTCCTCCTTCTCCTCCATGCAGGAGGAGGCAGGAGACACCTGCCAAAACGATAATTACTCCCAGTGAAGTCTAATGCACTGTACAGGGGGTACTGTGAACTTACCATTAAACCCAACTGTGACCTCACTGAACGTTTCCCCATGTGTCTCACAACACAAGGGGGCAGTCACAGCCTGCCCTCTAAAGACAACTCTCTTCCTCCACACAAAACTACAAGCACCTAAAAACACACACACCCTTCACTCAAAAAAATTTAAAATCATCATGGCGACTCCTACACCAGCCTCGGAGTCCCCATCTGGGGAGGGAACCATAAATGTCCCCAGGTCGGACTGCCTTTCTGTCGACGACCCTAAGTGTCTTGACACCCTCCTCAACTTTTTCTTCGTTAACTTCTGCAACATTCGCTGTCTAAGATCTAATTTTCAATCTGTAGAACACCACCTCTCCTCTTCTAAACCTCATCTTCTTTTCCTCACTGAAACTCAGGTGTCTGAGGTAATTGACAGTAGCCCCTTTTCTGTTCCCTCCTACTTTCTCTATCCTCATTTTCGATCCAAAGCTGGATGCTGCATTTATGTGCACAATGACTTAACCTGCTCTCATGCCCACGCTCTTGAATCTTCCGAGTTTTCCACCATCTGGCTACGACTACAGAGTCACTCTCAAACTAAATTTATCTGTGCTGTATACCTCTCACTTAACTCCTCTGACTATAAGAAATTCTTTGACTACTTAACTTCCAAAGTGGATCACATTCTGACCCCCTTCCCTTTTGCAGAGATCTCAATTCATGGAGACTTCAATGTTCACCACCAGCTTTGGCTTTCCTCTCCCTTCACTGACCATCCTGGTGAACTAGCCTACAACTTTGCTATCCTCCACGACCTAGAGCAATTGGTGCAACACCCTACTCGTATTCCTGACCGTCTTGGAGATACGCCCAACATTCTTGACCTTTTCCTGACCTCTAATCCTTCTGCTTATGCTGTCACCTTTTCTTCTCCGTTGGGTTCCTCCGATCACAATCTCATATCTTTATCTTGTCCTATCGCTCCAATCCCTCCTCAGGATCCCCCTAAGCGAAGGTGCCTCTGGCGTTTTGCCTCTGCTAGTTGGTGGGACCTGAGGAGTTATTTTGCTGATTTTCCTTGGAATGACTACTGCTTCTGTGTCAGAGACACGTCTTTGTGTGCTGAGTGCATAACAGAGGTGATAGTGTCTGGCATGGAGGCGTACATTCCTCACTCTTTTTCTTGTCCTAAACCTTCTAAACCTTGGTTTAACACAGCTTGTTCTCATGCTATACATGATAGAGAGGTGGCCCACAAAAGGTACTTAAGCCTTCCATCACCAGAATCTCATGCACTTTATATTTCTGCCCGGAACCATGCCAAGTCTTTTCTCCAACTAGCCAAAAACTCCTTCATTAACAGAAAGTATCAAAACCTTTCAAGATCTAACTCCCCTCATGACTTCTGGCATCTAGCCAAAAGTATCTCCAATAACTTTGCTTCTTCTTCTTTCTCTCCTCTATTTCAACCAGATGGAACTACTGCTATCACATCTATTTCTAAAGCTGAACTCTTCGCTCAGACCTTTGCTAAATACTCTACCTTGGATGATTCTGGGCTTGTTCCTCCCTCTCCTCCACCCTCTGACTATTTCATGTCACCTATTAAAATTCTTCGCAATGATATTTTCCATGCCCTCACTGGCCTAAACCCTTGGAAGGCTTATGGACCTGATGGGGTCCCTCCTATTGTTCTCCGAAACTGTGCCTCCGTGCTTGCACCTTGCCTAGTCAAACTCTTTCAGCTCTGTCTGTCAGCATCTACTTTTCCTTCTTGCTGGAAGTTTGCTTGCATTCAACCTGTTCCTAAAAAGGGTGACCGTTCTAATCCCTCAAACTACCATCCTATTGCTTTAATTTCCTGCCTATCTAAAGTTTTTGAATCTATCCTCAACAGGAAGATTCTTAAACGTCTATCACTTCACAACCTTCTATCTGATTGCCAGCATGGGTTCCATCAAGGCCGCTCTACTGGTGATCTTCTGGCTTTCCTTACTGAGTCTTGGTCATCCTCTTTTAGAGATTTTGGTGAAACTTTTGCTGTTGCCTTGGACATATCAAAAGCCTTTGATAGAGTCTGGCACAAAGCTTTGATTTCCAAACTACCCTCCTACGGTTTCTATCCTTCTCTGTAACTTCATCTCAAGTTTCCTTTCTGACCGTTCTATTGCTGCTGTGGTAGACGGTCACTGTTCTTCTCCTAAATCTATTAACAGTGGTATTCCTCAGGGTTCTGTCCTGTTACCCACTCTCTTCTTATTATTCATTAATGATCTTCTAAACCAAACTTCTTGTCCTATCCACTCCTACGCTGATACCACCCTACACTTTTCCACGTCTTTTCATAGATGTCCAACCCTTCAGGAGGTAAACATTTCACACAGGGAAGCCACAGAACGCTTGACTTCTGATCTTTCTAAAATTTCTGATTGGGGTAGAGCAAACTTGGTATTGTTCAATGTCTCAAAAACTCAATTCCTCCATCTATCAACTCGACACAACCTTCCAGACAACTATCCCCTCTTCCTTAATGACACTCAACTGTCCCCCTCTTCTACACTGAACATCCTTGGTCTGTCCTTTACTTATAATCAGAACTGGAAACTTCACATCTCATCTCTAGCTAAAACAGCTTCTATGAAGTTAGGCGTTCTGAGACGTCTCTGCCAGTTTTTCTCACCCCCCCAGCTGCTAACTCTGTACAAGGGCCTTATCTGTCCATGTATGGAGTATGCTTCACATGTCTGGGGGTGTTCCACTCATGCTGCTCTTCTAGACAGGGTGGAATCAAAAGCTTTTCGTCTCATCAACTCCTCTCCTCTAACTGACTGTCTTCAGCCTCTCTCTCGCTGCCGTAATGTTGCATCTCTAGCTGTCTTCTACCACTATTTTCATGCTCACTGCTCTTCTGATCTTGCTAACTGCATGCCTCCCCTCCTCCCGCGGCCTCGCTGCACAAGACTTTCTTCTTTCTCTCACCCCTATTCTGTCCACCTCTCTAACACAAGAGCTAACCAGTATTCTCAATCATTCATCTCTTTCTCTGGTAAACTCTGGAACTCCCTGCCTGCTTCTGTATTTCCACCTTCCTATGACTTGAATTCCTTCAAGAGGGAGGTTTCAAGACACTTATTCATCAATTTTTGACTACTGCTTTGACCCTTTTATGGGACTGGCATTTCAGTGTTTTTTTTTTTTTTTTTTTTTTTTTTTTTTTTTTTTTTTGTTACCCTTGGCCAGTGTCCTTCCTACATAAAAAAAAAAAAAAATTCTGTGACTACTTCATGATACCTTCTAAAATTCTTCACAATGATGTTTTCCATGACCTTGCTGGCCTAAACTCTTGGAAGGCTTATGGACCTGATAGGGTCCCTCCTATTATTCTCCGAAACTGTGCCTCTGTGCTTGCATCTAGCCAAGTCAAACTCTTTCAACTCTTTTATGTCAACATCTACCTTTCCTTCTTGCTGGAAGTTTGCCTACATTCAGCCTGTTCCTAAAAAGGATGATTGTTCTAATCCCTCAAGCTACCATCCTATTGCTGTAATTTCCTACCTATCTAAAGTTTTTGAAGCCTTCCTCAACAGGAAGATTATTAAACATCTATCACTTCACAAACTTCCATTTGACTGCCAATAAGGTTTCTGTCAAGGCTGCTCTACTGGTGGTCTTCTGGGTTTCCTTTCTGAGTCTTGGTCATTTTTGGCTTCAGACCCTGTTTGGGAACTGGCATCACTGTTTTTTTTTTTTATTGGATTTTTGTTGTCCTTGGCTGATGCCCCTCCTACATTAAAAAAAAAAATAAATAAATAAATAAATACAAATAAAATAAAATAAAATAAATATAAAAATAAATAAATTCAACTGAAGGATGATATAAATAAAGGCATCAAGAAAGTCAATTGAAGGAAGAATGACAGAAAATAAAGGCATCAAGAAATAAACTATTATTATACAGGTACAGCTGTGTGAGTAGCTCCTCACTCAGCATTCTCTTTGAAAGACATTATGTGGAACAACCTGACTGAGATCTCTAAATGAGTAAAAAGATTTAAAAAAATGTTTGGAATAAGGTTTTGTAATGAACATGTTAGGGCTGATAGTAGTAGGAAGTAAATATGTAAAAAGTGGCATGACCTACTTGCCTAATTTCCAGCACCAGTCTGCCAGAGATTTAATTTTTTCCACTATTTTTTTTATTTATTTTATCTTATTTTATTTTTTAATTTTTTGTTTGTGCAAATAGAAAAAAATAATAAAATAAAAAAGACAGTAAGAGACAGAACTATCAGAAAAAGTTGTCCCACAGGCTGTAGCAAAGTGGGAATGAAAGACATGGGCAAGCCAAGTAAAAGCACTTTTAACCTGTCTAATAGGTAGCTCATGAATTTGGTAATTATCTCTCTCTCTCTCTCTCTCTCTCTCTCTGTTTTCTTAGTTCTTGAGTTCTTGGCTCTCTCTCATTCATTGGACATAATTTTTATGACCTGGAGTGGACTCTCAGGAAACCCATCACTTACAAAAAGAAGTTTTATACAGCTTTCTAGATTAGAAGAAGGCAACCTTGGAAGAGACAGTGTTTGTGAAATTAGACCTGCTCATCTTAAAGTGGTACTGAAAACATTATGGTGTTGGTGTGATGGTAAATATAAAAGTACAATTAAAAAGTCTTGAAAATTCTACTTGTTTGCATGTTGATTTGCCTTACTTGGACATGTAGAACCACTTACATGTTGCAGTTAAAGCTTGAAATTAGTCAGAATTGGCTTAATTTAGTCATAAACAGAAGTCACATTTATGGTACTTAACAATTATGCAGTATTACTTAGGCAGAACTAGTTGAACCAAAGGAGGCTGGATAAAATACAAACTAAAGGCCTGGAGTAATTTTATACCTAGTTTTATCTAAAAACTTCAGTAAAAACTGGTTTCAGCAACTGTTTTGTCTGAGAAAATTAGGTGTTCTAGTATTTATCTGTCAGACACCAGTGAAAACTAGGTGCTCTAATAGTTAGTGTGTGTCACACTTTATGAAACTAATGTATATATTACTTCTATAGTGAGATACAAATATTAAGATACTTTAGATGGGGCAAGTGTAGAAATTCCCTATGCAGCAGCATGTCACTTGAACCCCAAACAAGTCTACAGTATGTCATATGTTGGCTAGTTGGCATTTTTAATAGTCTTCAGATATTTGTATATGATAAAACAAGGCTATAAAATATTGTAAATGTATCAAATTTTGTGATAGTAACACTAATTGATGTATGGAAATGAATCCACAACATGTGGCAACAGTGTGCTATTCCGTCTCCATGGTCAAGGTCACCAAGGGACCCTTGTGGAACTCAGGCCACTGTTCTTTGGTTGGGGTGGAAGCGACAATGCTACCTGGTAGGGTAGCATTGTAGCTGGGGTACCTGCCCCAGCTAAAGTATCTTCATATCTGCATCCCACTATAGCTGGTCATAAATTATGATTATCTTGTCCACCTGATAAGGTTTGCAGTATCTTAATCATATAATTAATACATTTGGGTATAGTGTAGAAAAAGTACAAGAAATAGTAGTAGAGGTGAGGATGAAATGTATAAATTATGACCTAGAGATGGTGTTCTCATGAAATTGTAGTCAGTCTGAGTTTGATGTCTTTAATCAGTCATTCTTGACCTTGACTGATGTTGCTGAAGGCAAAAAATTATTGCTAAGAGGTGCTCCTGCTTTGTCAAATGTGGGAACAGGTCAAGGTTTCTTTAGATGTCACTGTACAAAACATTGTGTGACCAACATGTGCCATTGCAAGAAATATGTTGTTAAATTATTCAAAATACTTGGCACTGGTCAGACCTCATCTAGACTACACTGTGCAGTTCTGGTCCCCACATTACAGGGAAGATATAGGTCTATTAGAATCAGTACAGAGAAGAATGACTAAAAGGATACAGGGGATGAGGAGTATTCCTTACAAGGCGAGATTGAAGCTGTCAGATTTACATTCTTTAGAGAGACGTAGGTTAAGAGGGGACCTGATAGAAGTCTTTAAGTGGTATAAGGGTTATAACAAGGGGGATGTAAGCAAAATTCTTAGGATCAGCAACCAGGATAGAACAAGAAATAACAAAATCAGGCTTGAAAAATTTAGGTTTAGGAAGGAGATAGGAAGAAATTGGTTCTCAAATAGAGTAGTAGATGAATGGAATGGACTCAGTTGTTGTTATTGCTAGAAGATTAGGGAGCTGTAAGAGAAGATTAGATGGGTTTATGGATGGGGATAATAGGTGGAAATAGGTAGGTATATTTCATACATGGACTACCACGTGTAAGCCTGGTCGCTTCTTACAGCTTCCCTTATTTCTTATGTTCTGATGTTCTTAAAAAGTCACAACAGTATGCCATGCAAAAATAAATTATGCAATTTACTGTTTTTTCTGCTTAACATTTTTGCTTAGCATGAGTAATTTTTAGACCATTTTTTCTAAGCTGGAAATGTGACTCAACCAATAGGTTAAATTTATTCTGTCTTATTGGCATATATAGTAAAGGAGTAATTATTAGTTTTGATAAAGTATAGAATCCTGTCAGTGTACAGTATATTTTTTGCAAAATTTAGTTTTTTTTTTTTCTTTTTTCTTTTTATTAAATATGTTGTCACACAAAACTTTTACTGTAGCTGGTTTTGACTGAAAAGTTCATCTAAAATTAGCCTTTTTTTTTATTTATTTATTTTGTTTTATTATTGACATTGCAGGTTTTTTCCAACTTCCTTAGGTGCAATTAGTTATGCATAGTACATTGTACTTCGGTTCTGACTAGTCTAAACCTGTTTTGACTACTTTCAGGTTTTAACTGTACCATAACTAACAATAGGCAAACCATAAACCAAAAAAAATGTGTTTCTAATTGTTTCCAGCACAAAATATTTTTTAGTATTGTTGACCTGACAATGTATTAATTTGCAGGTAGAGGAGTGTCATAATCCTGACAATGACTTAACTTTTCACAGGAGATTTTGTACTACCTCAACATATGCGGACCAGTGAATCCAGGTAGACATTTCACATGTCCTCCAGGCCTTATTGGGGCATGCATGGCTGGAATAAGTGAACATTCTGCTTATAATCTAGGCCTTCTGAACTCTGAACCAACAATCAACGTTGAAGAAGACTCCATCACTATCATGTATAATGGTAAGGAGGTTAGCGGTGTATTATTATTGCACAATAATATATATTATAGTCAGTGTTGAACTGTTTTTATCTTTTAGTGATATGAAAATTTGAATTGAACACCTCAGGATGGATAGCAGGAAAGCACAGCTGGAACTTTTTTTTTTTTTTTTTTTTGCAGGATACAGCCTTTATTTCTTCTTTCAGTTTTCCACCATCACAATCCATGTAGTGGATAAAAAATTGTGTTATAAAGACTATCACTAAGTGGTAGAATGTAGTGCTTTTAAAGTAATGGAAACAAGCTTATTACACGTATTTAACCAAGAAATGGGAATTGCTACTAGCATTTATGTATATTACTGTAGGGGTGGAGGTTATAGGTAAACAAAGTAATGCTGTGGCAGATTGACACCTTCACATTTTGTACCCACTAGATATTTTCACATCAAGATGTATCCTATACCAACGGGATCAGAAAAATATATATATTCAGGAACCATGCTTTAAGATGTTATATACAGTACAGTAAGGTACATGACAACAAATATGATTTGTTCCAGTGTAGCATTTGTTATGGCAAATGTGCATTCTGGTGACTGAAGAACCTATGGGAAAAAAATACCGTATTTGCTGGCGCATTACACACTTTTTTCTTGAAAAAAAAAAAATAAAAAAAAAATAAATAAATAAAGTAAAATAAATAAATAAATGAAAAACATAATAAATAATAATAATCACTGTGTGTCTAATGTGGCCATAGTACAGATGCCTAGGCCTGTAAGCCTAGGCCTATAGGTCAGTAGTTGAAGCAATAGTACATTAAGCCCAAATATTATTACTAATTACTACTAATAAAATTCTCTCTCTCTCTCTCTCTCTCTCTCTCTCTCTCTCTCTCTCTCTCTCTCTCTCTCTCTCTCTCTCTCTCTCTCTCTCTCTCTCTCTCTCTCTCTCTCTCTCTCTCTCTCTCTCTCTCTCTCTCTCAGAAAATAAGAACAATCCTAAGGATTACTAAATAGAGTGAAACTGATTGAGAATGAAAATGGAATTACATATATGAGAGTGAGGAAGGATGAAGTGAAAATTACTACATAAAATGAATGAGAGAGAGAGAGAGAGAGAGAGAGAGAGAGAGAGAGAGAGAGAGAGAGAGAGAGAGAGAGAGAGAGAGAGAGAGAAATCTGACAAATAAGTCTCTCTGACAAATTAGTCTCTCTGACAAATAAGGGGAGGGGAGGTGATAGGGAGGGAGGTTTGAAACAAGATGAAAGAAGGGAGAGGAAAGGAAAAAAAGGTGAGGAAGGGACAGGTGGTGGATAGGTGAGCAGCAGCTTGTACAGCTGGTGAGTTTTAGTTTGTTATTCTGATTAAATTTTCATTAAAATTTCAGTGCTCGTACTAGTGATGAGTTTGTCATTTTTGGTTTGTTATTCCAATTAAATATTTATTAAAGTTTCAGTGTGTTATTGCAGTTGTACATCATAATGACCATGCATTGTTGTGTACCCTACTGCAATTATAAATAGCTGTCCACTAAGAAGTTGAAGAGAAATAAATGTGAAAAATGTTTTATGCACCACTTTATATGTCTCATTTTCATATGCAGTGGAAACTCACTTCTCAAACTTAATTCTTTCCTGAATGCTGTTCAGAATCTGAAATGTTCAGAAACCGAAACTATTTTCCCCATAGGAATCAATGTAAAATGGATTAATCCATTTCCAGACACAAGTGTACACTGTTTAAGTGGCCTATAACAGGCTCACACAGCCAAGATGGCTGCTTCACATCATTTCCAGCTCAAACTATTTATCTGGAAAGGATGTCTTGAATGGACTTAGTGATATCAGAAGATACTCTTTAGACTGATCTTGTGAGGGAAGATTTACAGAGGGACACAGAGAGGAGCAAGTCACTCACCGCCAAAGTGAAGGCGATCATTACAGACATCTTGTTGCTGGGAAAAGCTACTAGAAAAATACAGTTGTGCAATAGTGATGGCATTGGGGATCATTGAGAGAGCCACAGGCAGCTCAGGATTACTCCTGAGTGCCGAAAACTGTTTGTTTATGTCGTGGCTTTTCAACGGGATCACATTTACCATATTTCACAGATTGAATTAATGTATTACACTCTGTGTCTCTCCTTTAAATGTATTAAAACAAAGTAGATATTTTTAGAAATGATAAATTAGTAATAAACACCAGCTTTTGCTATGTCTTTTAATATTTGAAATCAAGTAACTTTGTTCTAGAACCAAATTATGGTACCACAACCAAAGCAATAATGAGTTCAGAATTTTGTTAAAAAAAAAAATTTGTTTGAAAATGTAATCGTTAGGTAACTGAGGTTCAACTGTATTTGTTTATTTGTATATTTATGCTTATGTGATGCAGAATTTTCTTAGGATTTTTTTTTTTTTTTTTAAATGATGGTGTCAAGAAATTGGTTTGAGGTTTATGAAATTGTCTCTTTTTAGATGAGTTGGACACAGTATCATAGCTTACATCACATCACGCAACTTTTTAGTTCATGCTGCATGGCCCTCTGGGATTCTTAGTTTCAGAGACCTGCATGTGAACATCATCTTGCCATCTGATGCCAAATCCAGTTAACTGGGCCAGTGTGAAATGTGCTTAATTTCACATATGGTTGAAATGCCTTTCACTGACAGACACATTGAAGTTTGGTATAGGTCACTTACATTCCTTGGTTTCCAAGATATAGACACTGTTAGCATTTGAAGGTGGTAAATAATTTTAGCATCATCATGAATAAAGTAAAGGACACCAGTAGAGCAGGGATGCTGCTGCTTTCAATTAGGACATGAATAAACTAAAACAGCAAGATCATTTACAATGTCTGATGCTAAAACAAATAAGAATATTTTTTTTTAAATCACATACACAGTTATATTGGAAGTATCTGTTTACCATATAACTGTTTGTTTAAACCTAGGTTGCATAGGCAGTGATATGCTTTAATGTACTTATTGTATTAATTTATGTTATAATTAATTATAATTAATTAAATGTAATTATTAAATGTATTAATTTATATATTATCATTCTCTTACAGGAGGTGAACCTTGTAAGGGAGGCCAGCATAGCTATTCCACCAGAATCAACCTGATTTGTAGCCCTGATGAACATGGTCCAGTCCTAGTGAAAGAAACTGAAACTTGTGAGCATGTTTTTGATTGGCTGACCCCAGTGGCATGTCCACGCCACTTAAACATAGGGAGTGATTGCCGAGTTGAAGATCCTCTTTATGGTAATGTTTATGACCTCAACCCATTAAGAAATATTCACAAAGATTACAGAGTGACTGGTGAGGGGGATGAGTTTTTTATCAATTTGTGTGGTCCACTAGTGTCCTCCTGTGATGGTCAGAATGGTACATCAGGAGTATGCCAAATCAGTAATGGTCAACAGATAAATGCAGGACTTTCTACATCTCAAGTAACCTTCAATGATGGAACCTTAATTATAAAGTACACAAATGGAACAAGTGGCTGCCAGGCTAACAACACTAGATCCTCACAGATAATTTTTCTCTGTGACCATGAAGTAAGTGGCAGAGATGGTCCCAAGCATTTCAGACAAAATGGATGTTCAAATGTCTTTTTCTGGAAAACAAAGTATGCCTGTCCTTCTTTCCATGTGGTTGACTGCACATTATACACTGCAGATGGGACGATGTACAACCTTCAAGAATTGTCTTCGTCTTCCTCAAACCTTGAATACTATACAGCAGATGATAAAAAGTTTATACTAAATGTATGCAGGTCTGTGGTGCATCAAAAAGGCAGCAGGTGTGCGTACAGAGCAGGGGCATGTATTGTAGACCGTACTTACCATAACAATTCTGTAAATATTGGAGAGGTGCAAAGTGGACTCTATCTTGAAGATGGAAGACTCATGATAAGATATGCAAGAGGTGACCAATGTGTGGGGCATGAACGGTCTTACCAAACTCTCATTGAATTAAAATGTGACAAAGATGAAACCTACCCTATCCCACAGTTGATTAGTGAAGAAAACTGTACTTATTATTTTGAGATCAAAAGTGCAGCAGCTTGCCCAGTGTCCATGAAGAATAATACTATGCCTCTGGTTGGAAAAGACTGTGCTGTCACAAGCCCCAGTGGTTATGTTTTTAATCTCAGTTCTTTAAAACGAGAAACTGATTATGAAATCAAGAACCAGAATGTCACCATGACTCTGAATATCTGTGGAGCTTTAAATAATCCAGAATGCCCAGGAGAAGGTGTTGGCATCTGTAGCAAGGATGTTAATGCTGGTCAGGCAAATGCTAATCTTTACTACCTACCTGGACACCTCTCTCTCCACTACACGGGGGGAGAGCAATGCCATGGTATTATAAATCGCTCCACCATTATCACTTTTGTGTGTGGTGCTGAAAATGTGACTGAAGGCCCTGTGCTTGTCTTTGATGATAAATACTCCTGTATATACTTCATTACTTGGTACACTGAATTGGCTTGTGAAAAGAGGATATCATGCTTTGTGGATACCTGGACCCACCGCATTGATCTCTCTCCACTCATCAAGTCAGTTGACAATTATGAGACTGTCAACCCAGAAAATCCCAAGGAAAAATTTTACCTTAATGTATGTAGACCATTGAATCCCATTGTTGGTCTTAACTGTCGGCCAGGATCTGCTGTGTGCCTTTCCAAGCCAGGTCTACAAGGAAATAATCCTCTCAGCCTTGGCCACCCCAATATAATACCAGTATCTGACAATGAAGGTGCCAATATTATGTACGTACATGGAGCCAAGTGTACTACTGAACCAGACTACAATCTCTCTTCAATGATACACTTCATATGTGACCCAAGTGCAGGCAAGGTTAGTATGATTAATACTTTCAAAGATTTAGTGTTCCTTTGATGTATGGATGTTGAACATGAAATTTGAGCATTGGTTGACTGTAATTGATATGGCACCCAGCCAAATTATTGTAGTGCATTTATATGAATAGATAAAATAGACCTTTACTTTAGAAGCCATTGTTCAGGAAAAGTAGGTAATGTTTAAATATCAATAGCCCTGTGTATCATTTTTATCTCTTAATTTCTTATTCATAGTATCATTTTCCTTTCCCTTGTTATGTTCCTCTTATCTATTTGTATGTTCTCTTTATATTGCATTATAACCTGTTCCTTTATTTCTCATCTGTTATCCTTTGTTGTTCTGTGATCACATATGTTATTTTCTATCTCCTAACTTCTTTCTGTTTATATATATATATATATATATATATATATATATATATATATATATATATATATATATATATATATATATATATATATATATATATATATATATATATATATATAATTTTTTTTTTGCAAGTTTACACAACTTGCTGTTTATATTAATTGCTTTTATTTATTTATTTATTTTTTTTTTATTGCTTTCAGCAAACATCCTTTCTTATTAAACTCCCTTTATTTTTACATGACTTTCTGCACATTTAGCATCACATATACATCTGTACAAATCTTTTGTGACCACACTATATGTACATGTTAAGCCTCTTTTATACAACTTTACTAACTCCATTTTCCTCTTCCTATATAATTTCCATAGCATTACTAGATTATTAATATTTTAATTTATTGGATTTTTACGTAAAATGCAGATTGTTTCCTAGTCATTACAATTATGTATATACTTCATCTAGCTCATTGAAGGCTGTGTTCTGTTTTTCACCTTTTTTTTTTATATTTTTTTTTATTGCAGATATCTGATAAACAGTCTTTCTTTCCCAAATCTCTCCCTTCTTGCCAATCATTCCCATTCTCTCTCTCTCTCTCTCTCTCTCTCTCTCTCTCTCTCTCTCTCTCTCTCTCTCTCTCTCTCTCTCTCTCTCTCTCTCTCTCTCTCTCTCTCTCTCTCTCTCTCTCTCTCTCTCTCTCTCTCTCTCTCTCAGGCAGGATTTTTTTTCTTTGCGTTTGTGTGTGTGTGTGTGTGTGTGTGTGTGTGTGTGTGTGTGTGTGTGTGTGTGTGTGTGTGTGTGTGTGTGTGTGTGTGTGTGAGTGTGTGTGTGCGCACATGTGCATGTGTTTGTGAAGCACACTATACCACTGATATCTCATGCATGCACAGTTACCACAAAAATCCAGAAATGCTCTATGTTGCATTAGAAGAATAATGAATTGTAAAAAGTATAATATACAGTGGAACTTTGGTTCTAGAACTTAATTCGTTCCTGAATGCCATTCAAAATCCAAAATGTTAAAAAACCGAAACCATTTTCCCCATAGAAATCAATGTAAAATGGATTAATCTGTTCCTAGACACCAGTTTACCCTGTCTTATCAGCTTATGACAGACACTCCCACAGCCAAGACAGCTGCTTCATAACATCTCCAGCTTACAAATTATTTATCCAGAAAGGATGTATTGAATAAACTCAACAGAACTCATCAGAAGATATTGTTCAGACTATGCAGGTATTCTTTCTCACTGATTTTGTGAGGGAAACCTTACATAAGGACACAGAAAGGAGCAACCCACTTAATGCCAAAATGAAGGTGATCATAACACTGATGCTGGGAAAGCTACTGGAAAAATGCAGTTGTGTAGTAGTGATTGAGTTTGGGGTCATCGAGAGAGCCACAGGTGGCTTGGGATAACTCCTAAGTGTTGAAAACTATTTGTTTACATTGAGGCTTTTCAGTGAGATCACATTTACCTTATTTCAAAGATTGAATTACCGTCTTATATTCTGTGTGTTTCCTCCAAATATAAAAAAACGAAGCAAATATTTATAGAAACTATAAATTAGTAATAAACAGCAGCTTTTGCTTTTGTCTCTTAATATTTGAAATCAAGTAACTTTGTTTTAGAACTGAATTATGGTACCACAACAGAAGCAATAGTGAGTTTAGGATTTTGTTTGAAAACTTATTTGTTCAAAAAGGGAGGTGTTTGGTAAACGAGGTTCCACTGGATATATATATATATATATATATATATATATATATATATATATATATATATATATATATATATATATATATATATATATATATATATATATATATATATATATATATATATATATGCAACTAAAGACTCCTTGTTCAACTAATATATATATATATATATATATATATATATATATATATATATATATATATATATATATATATATATATATATATATAATATTATATATCATAGGTGGGGATTATCACGATAAATTATCATGATAACAATAACAGGTCATTGGTTGTCTGATAATTATTTTTCCTGCTTTATTGATTCATCATTATCACCAATACTTTTAGTTCCAAACAAGCAATAATTAATAATTTGAGTTTTTAGAACATGAGCATGTGGAAGTTTTTAACTTTCAAAATCAAATGTAGTTATTTTACTTAAAACAGTATTTTTCATTCGTGAAGAGACAGGATAAGTTTTTTCTAAGATTTTTCTAAGTTTTCTAAGATAGATAAAAATAAAGATTTGGATATATTGATTATTTAACTTAGAATATCAATATTGTTATTGCTAGTATGTATGAATACATATATACATACATACGTACATACATTAATGATGATTTACCATGTTACAGGGAAAGCCAGTGTTCAAGGAGGTGACACATGACTGTCAGTACCAGTTTGAGTGGCGCACATCAGTGGCATGTGATATATTGTTCAAGGAAGAAGATTCTGGTCCACAATGTCAAATCAGATATGATCAAGCCAAAGCAAACATTGATCTGAAACCTTTGTATCGCCCTGAAGGATATCATGTGCAGTTTAGAAGCAAAACTTTCACTGTAAATGTTTGTGGGCCAGCATGCAACAATTCAGGTAGCTGCTCCTCTGATGGCGATAGTTATGGTTTGAGCAACAAGTCTGAACTTGAGTGGCACTATGGTCAACTCAGGCTTAAGTATTTTGGTGGTAGTCGGTGTGTTGGATCTCTTTCTGGGCATAAAACCACCATTGTACTCTTTGAATGTGACATGAGTGCTGGTTTTGGTGTCCCAGTTCCTGATAATCTGATGGAATCTCTGGATTGTCAAGCTGTTTTTAACTGGAAGACAAATGTAACTTGTATTGAAGGTATCTATGCTACAGAAGACACAGCTACAAGCACGTCTTCATCAAATAGTACTGCAGGACAGAATAGTCCTTCCATAGATTCACTTAAAGACAACACTATTGCAACCCACTCCACTGTAACTGCAGTCATTGGAAATATTTTGGTTGTGTGTGGTTTGGTGCTTGTGGCTGGTTTAGTCCTCATCAAATCAAGGCATGGGAATCATATTGTGGCTGCCACTCGTAGACTGTTTGGAATTCGTGGGTATGGTCATGCCCGTCAATCCCAATTTGAAAACTCTACCTTGTTAAGAGAAACAAAATCTATTAGGATTTTCAGGAGAGATGACAGTGATGATAACCTGATCAGACTTTAGATATTCTAGCAGTCATATTTCTTGGTATGCTAGTCAATTGTAGTGACCAAAGTGTGTAGCTTGTTGTTACACTTAATTTTTATATGAAATGGTAATTGGAGTTGCTGTGTTTCATGATATTATTGCATTTCAGTGTTATATAAATTACACTTGTTCTGATGCAAAGGGATAATAATGTAGTTCATTTTGAAAGTGTAATTTTTACCAAAGAAGAATGGTACCTCAACTAGCAATTTAACTGGAACAACCTTGTGAGAATATCTTATTAGGATCAGCCAAGCAAACATTTAGATAATTTTCAGTGGTGTAGTAAGGAATTGTATCCAGTGTTATTATATATATATATATATATATATATATATATATATATATATATATATATATATATATATATATATATATATTAAATAACTAGATGGATTGATAACCTTGGTGATCATGCTTACTACAAAATGATAATCCTAAATATTTGGTGATCTGAACGATTATTTTCAACTGGTGAGTTTTTAAGGGAATTTTGTACTAGTCATATGTCATATTAAAATTAATGTTTTGCTAATTTATATGTAATGAATAGAGTTTGCAATATAATTTTTGATATGCATAGTGTGTGGAAGTTAAGCACTAAATCATCTGCTATGTTAAGTGTGTAACTAGATTTTTTCTACTATTTTTTTTCACACTTTCACATCTTGCAGATCTGTTGTAGTGGTGTATGGATTCATGTAATTGGCTCATAGCCAAGAGGAGCTTGGTTCAAGATCCGTATCTAATAGAGAAAAGATGCCGTAAGCCATTATGACTTATCCCTGTAACCAACTGAGGAGGCCAGTTTTCAGCTGTTAACTTATTAGCCTGATGGTGAGTGATAATGTTCAGAAGAAATTTAATCTAAATTAGTTTCATTTAATGTTGTGCCATTTCTCAAGTGTTGTGACTACAACTGTCAACATCATATTAGAAAATGTATGCTGTGATTACAGTTTTTACTATTTGATAAATAACTAGAATAATTTCACGCACGCACGCACACACACACACACACACACACACACACACACACACACACACACACACACACACACACACACACACACACACACACACACACACACACACACACACACACACACACACAAAGATGTTAATTTAGTATGAGATACATTCCGAGAGATGTTCCTTTAAATCAGTTTTACATTTAAGTGATGTGTTTCTTTATTAAATAACTAAATCTGGTTCTTGAAAGGAACATGAAACATCTGTATTAAGTAAATATAGTATAATAATCTATTGTTTTAATTTTGAAGTGGCTCTTTCCTTTGCATACAAAGTGTATGTCAAGAAAACAATAAATTGAAGGGGGAAAAAAATCAAATGCCTCTAAAAGTGATATTTTGACATATTTTTTGTTGGCTTCTTTATTATTTTACATTTTTGTGTTACATTTTACACTTGCTTATATGAAGACATTCATTTTGTACTTCTTTATATGAAAACATAATCCAAGTTTCTTGACTGTCTCTTTGGAGGATTAAAAAGACCATCTTACATACTGAGATGCTATTTAGTGCTAAGTTTATATATCATGAAGTAGTATGCCAAGAAAATTTGATGGCATATACAAAATTTTCTTATATATATATATATATATATATATATATATATATATATATATATATATATATATATATATATATATATATATATATATATATATATATATATATATATATATATATAATTTTTTTTTTTGCTTTACTGTTAATTAATTTTCTGTGCATTTCATGAGAAGAAATAAGAGTAGTTATTGTGTATGCTTTGAGTTTTAGTTTAGTAAAAAACCAGCAAAATATATATAAAGAAGCATTTATTAGAGACAGTGGGCAAGAGAAACCACTAAAATGCTCCAAGAATAGGTAATTAACAAAACTGGTGATTCATTAATGACTTTTTACATCATTGTTGCCCAGTCATAAGGTTTATGTTAGTGCACAAACAGAATGAAGAGTAATATATACTTAGATGCAAGCCTGTGTTGCATTATGTTATGGAAACCATATAATTAATTTGTATAACTTTTACATAAGATCAGTAAGAAGAGGGAATAGCCCCAAAATAAAGTAGAATCAATGGTAGAATGGAAATGAGGATGTCAGCCAACTAAAAGAAGACAGAAGAATAAAAAATAAAAAGAAGTCAGGGAACAGAATAAAAAGTTATGCATTGGAAAAAAGATGCCAGCTGGAATAAAAACAATGTAAATAAGAAATACTGGAACTGGTTGTGAAAAAGACTTATCCTTGAGAAATGGAGCAAATGCTACCTTAGCAGAAATTAACTGGTAAAGCATGGCTAAATATCAAATAAAAGGAGAAAATTTAATTGAGACTGCAAGGCATGTTATTTTCTGCAGAATCTCAATAGTGAGTTATAAAGGCACCAAAAACTAGATCTTGTATAAATGAGTGCAAAGCAATCATAACTGTAATCTAGCTTAGAATGAGATATACATGCAGATGTTGAGTGCACCCCAAGAAACATGAAATAAGGACTGGGACATCAGCTTTTCAAAACATAAAACTTAATAGAAGAATGTCTTTTATCTAAAAGAGACTTGTTTCTTCTTATTGAGGAATTTATTATAAGGATATTGCTACAAAATTCACTTGCTTATATTCAGAAAGAGGATTATATACTAAAACATAATGATAATAAAGAAATGGGTAGTTTCAGCAGTTGTCTGAAAATTGCTGAACATCATTAACCAGAGCACAAAAGTCATCTATGAAAAATAGAATTTCTACATAGCATCATGTCTCTTAGCATACTGCTTCATGACAGCTGCTTATCTCATGAGAGATTAAGTTTGTATTAGTCTACTGTTTGCCAGAGTGGACATCCCAAGAACATAACATATATATATTTCACCTTGTATATAAGCATGGGTCTCTCTCTCTCTCTCTCTCTCTCTCTCTCTCTCTCTCTCTCTCTCTCTCTCTCTCTCTCTCTCTCTCTCTCTCTCTCTCTCTCTCTCACACACACACACACACACACACACACACACACACATGTATGTACAGTATATACTCAAGTAATAGTCAGTCTTTTGCAAAACCTTAACATAGGTTTTTTTCATGCAGTGGTTTTGATCCACAGTGTCATACCAGGGATGGGATGTGGATTTTTAAAACATATTACCTATTCTGTAAACACTACTTGTAAGCAAAAATGATACATGAATGATACTTTATGTATTCAGTTTCACTATAATCACTATTCCTGAAGGGGTATGTGATTGCATTTCCCTGAAATTATTATAACTGTAACAAAATACTACCAGTCTGTTGATCTGAGGTGTAGACACATTGAGTTGGTGACAGTAGCATATTATGTTAGACTGACATTTTTTTTCTTTTTTATATCAGTTGCAGTATTTACATTGCTCATTTCAATGTTTTAAAGTATGTGACTCCAACAAAGACAAAAATGTAATGGGCAAAAACCTGCAGTGCAATATTGATGCTGGGTAGTTATAGTATGTGTACAATATTGTGGTAGTTACAGTAGCATAGATTTCAGTCACTAAAATGTAATCTTGATGTAGAAGTTGATCTCATACACTTGTGTCCAAAACTGGTTTCAAAGTACTGACCTATATTCAAGTATATACAGCATGTATGTTATCATTTACTTATTACAGACCATTGCTTATTGTTTATTAGCTTCATTTAATTTGAACTTTTCTGTTATTTGGATATGTACAGTAGTGTATACAGACCATATATGCCACAAAATATGCTGCAATAGATAAACATAGGTATAAAAATAATGAGAGAGAGAGAGAGAGAGAGAGAGAGAGAGAGAGAGAGAGAGAGAGAGAGAGAGAGAGAGAGAGAGAGAGAGAGAGAGAGAGAGAATAATTTCAAGGAAACCATGTAAGAGTTTGCATGTACTGTATATTGCATTCCTTCTCTCTCTCTCTCTCTCATCTTATCTTTACTGAACTGAAGTTGTGTTTTAATCTTTGTTTGCAAAGTTATCTTATATGTTTAGGAAATGTAAAAAAAAAAAAAAAAAAAAAATCAATCAATATTATTGTACTATAATTTAGTATGGTATTAGTTATCACTTTTATTGCACTGTAACTTAACTTGGGGTTTTCCATTTCCACATCAAGGCATCAGCTGGTCTCCCACCAATGGTCAATCCTAGCTGTTTCATATAATTTTCTGTAACATGTGACTCCAACTCACTCTTGCTTATGCATTTTACTCAATACAAGATAAATTTTATTTGGGTTTAGTAATTTTAAATTGTTGATTCATGAATGTTTCAAAGGATGAGAATAAGAGAATATATAGTTTTGTCATGAGTGAGATGTGTAGAGAGGTAAGAGAGTGATGCTGAGAAGTAATAAGACAATAGTGCCTTGGGTCTGAAAAAAAAAAAAAAAAAAACTGCAAAGGAGAGACACTTTTGCTGGTGGAGTATTCAGGAAGCTTGATGAATAATACTAAGTCTGAATGAAGTGTAGGAGTAATTTGTATATTGAGTTCTGGTATGAATAAAAACAGAGCATAGCTTGAATGAATTTGGAGAAAGGAGTTATAAAAAAAAAAAAATATATATATATATATATATATATATATATATATATATATATATATATATATATATATATATATATATATATATATATATATATATATATATATATATATATTTCTGAAACATACATAAATGAGTGCATATTTTAGAAAAGCAAAATTGAACCACATTTTTTAGTGATAGAAACAAGAAAATTACATCTGGCAGAACAAGTGGTATCCATGATTACTACTACACAGGATGTGACATGAATGAGGAACCAAGAGAAATAGGAAAAACTGCTAAATGTAGTAAAGGACAGCATGAAGAGGCATATAGTAAAATCAGAATTAAGATTGCAAAAAATTGTGTATATATATATATATATATATATATATATATATATATATATATATATATATATATATATATATATATATATATATATATATATTTTTTTTTTTTTTCTTTTTTTTTTTTATTTATTTATAAGTGGAGGACAATTTAGTTGTCAGTGCAAAAGAAATATGTGGCATTAAATTCATTCAGTGATTGAAGGAGAAAGGCAGTTAAAAAGGATGGAGAGGCGTACAATGAACACATGACATGGAAAGGTAGAATGTAGGGAGAGTAAGAAGGAAGTGAATAAGAAAAAGTGCAGCATAGGGAAGCTGATGAGAGAAATTGCTTTTGAGGATCTGTTATGTGAATATAAGAAGTAATATAGGATTGAATTGGTGAACAAAGTGGCATAGCATGACCCATAGGCAGAGATGAGACATGGGGAGGAAAGAAGAGATGTTGAGGCAATAATAGAGAGAAGAATGGAGAAAGGGAGAAAAATGGAATTAAATAAAAAAAAAAAAAAAAGTGATGTGGTATGCATGTGACAGAGTTAGTTAAGTGACACTAGTGTGATGATGAACTGTGATATCTGGAATCCTGAGAAACATGAATCAGCTGTGATAAACCATATGGAGAGTGTTTTGGACCTGATGCCCGATTGTGGAAGATTTAAAATAGCAATGTCAAAAATAAATATATTGTATCCTGAAAAAAAAAAAAAAAAATCCAGCTTTAGCTAAATCAAGTAATTTACCATGTGCATTACAACCACTAGTTTTACTTGAGATTTCTATATTGTACATCTGACAGTTAAGGACTCATGGCAATGGATTATAAGCCCCAGGCAGCCTTGGTATACCCAAGGCTTTGATTCTAGTTTAAGCAAATTTTAATAAAATTATTTTTAATCATACAGGCAGAACCCTGCTGATCAATCATATTTTTTAAGAAGCTAGTCAAAATTTCTCCCAAAAGGAGGAGGGATCTGGAGGGCTTTAACATGGTCATTTATAACTCACAAAAGTGTTATGCTAGATACAAATGTACCTTCAAGATATAATAATTAAGCATGCAGACCTCTTCCCAAAATGCATTTTAAGCAAACAATACAATGACATCTGAAAAGAATTTTCAAGATGCCATTATAAAGAGCTGCCAAGAAACCTGTCAGTGTGCATGAAGTGCCTCACATGTCACAGGAAATACAAAGCTTGGACTATTGAAGATTGAAGAAAGATCATGAGACTACTCAAGTACATGTGGAGCACCACAATAACATCACAGAAATAGCTAATTGCACGAAACACAAAATTCCACGAACACCAGCACTGTATCTTGCCTTGATGAAGAAACTAATCATTTTCTTAAGATGAGAGTGGGTTTTATTTCAGAAAAGTCAGTTGGTTTGTCAGACTGCACTGCAAGCTTTCCTGAATGTTAGTGGGACTGTAATCCTGAAAACTGCATGAAATTATTTATATTTCATCTCTTTCAGTAACTGCCAGAAAAATAGCTAGGAAACTATTTTTGTTGGATACTGCATGTCTGCATATATATATATATATATATATATATATATATATATATATATATATATATATATATATATATATATATATATATATATATATATTTGGTGCTAGAATATTTATATAAGGAGTGGTGGTAATGGGCATTAATCAAGTGCTGTGCAATGTAGCAAGACTCTTAGGGTGCACATGGAGGACCACTTCAGGAAGTGACATTTCTTTGTTTATGGCCAGTACATTATTCTTTTTATTTATTTATTTACTTATTTATTTATTTATTTTTTGCTTATTGATAATGTCTGATGCCTAATTTTTTGGAGGATGAATAAAACAAACAAACACTTTAATTTCTTTATATTCCTATAGCAAAAGTAGCCAGTATAACAATGGATATAAAGAAGATTGACTTACTACATGGCTGTGGGTCAAAATCTAAAGGTAGATGTGGTGGGTGCAAGAGCTGCAAAAGGTATGTTAGAGGGATTGCACTGTTATACACTACTAATTAAAACTACAGAAAAATATATGCAAGTTATACAAGGGGAATAAATGAAAAAGGATACTTAAGGTAGAAAGTTTTAGGAATAAATGAGTGAGAAGAATACAAAGTGATAGAGCTCCATGATGAATGGGAGAATATGAATAGACATAAATGCTGAGGAAGTTTTTTGAGAATAAAATAGAAAATATTACTGGACAAGAGGTAATGAAAATGGGAAAGAGTATATGGAATTCATGACAGATGGACAAAGTTAAGGAGCAATAAGGGAAATGACTAATGCACAATGAAAAATATGCCAGAGAGAATAAGAAATGAAAGAGGATTCAATGACAAGAATAAAAAAAAAGGCAGTAGATGAAGACTGACTTAGTGACAAGAACAAGAAGTATATCAAGGAAATAGATGAAAGAATGTAGTATATAACTATGAGCATAACATGGAATGAGATTAAAAGGGAAAGGCTGTGGATTGATGGTGGATCAATAAAAAAAAAAAAAAAAAAAAAAAAAAATATATATATATATATATATATATATATATATATATATATATATATATATATATATATATATATATATATATATATATATATATATATATATATATATATATATATATATATATATATTATATAAAATGAATGTAGAGTGAAGGTGAGAAAACTTCTGAATGACAAGTAGTAATGAGGAGGATACATAAACAGGAAAAAAAAAAAGAAAAAAAAAAAAAATAAATAAATAATAATAATAATAATAATAATAAATAAATAAAATGTAAGGGAGCAGGTGCAAATGGAATTATGGTTGGAATAAAATGTGAAGGAGGAAGTGTATCAGGAAACAGGACAATGGCCATCATTATCCCAGTCTGCAAAGATAAGAGCTGTTCAAGTGTATATGGGAAATTACAGAGGGATATAGGTGTACTGAAAATATTCATAATGAAATTTTGGTTGAAAGTGCAGAATCTAACAGGGAATAGAAATAGTGTAGAGCAGCAAAGGTTTTGGAGGATAGTAGATGCAGCAGACCTTGAAAAAAATGTATAACAAAATGAATTTGGCAGTTCTGTGCTGAGAGAGTGTATGACAGGCTTAACTTGGAGTCCAGGCCAATTCTTGCCTTGTAACTGCTTTAGATTCCTTTCATTAAAACACTCCTGAGTTTGAGGGAAGTGGGAGGGTGGCAGACAATGCTGATTGGCCACCTATCAAAGATGGCCTTAGGCATGCACACCGCACAATGACTGTGGTCTCTCCCATGACTTGTGCCTTAGAACAGCATGAAGGATGGAAAGAGGATATTTTTCATGCATTTCTAAAGAAATAATAGCCTTTGAAGACCTTTCTGATTCCTTTCTGACTATGTTCCAATTGCAGATCAATGAAAATGATGACAAGTTTCAAGCTCTGGGTAACATTTATCAATGATTTATCTTTTTGTTATAAATATGTAAATGGAACTTCACCTCACTGTGGCTTCAATTTCTTAATTCTCACTAACTTAGTACTTTGGCACACCCTTTGTCCAACAACATACTAAATCAATGATTAAAAAAGATTGGCCTTGAGAGCTTTGTACTATTCCTTAACACTTTCTTCTGTAGCTGTATGCTTTACAACTTCACATGCATAAAATAACAGGTTTATGCAGAAAATAAATAAATAAATAAATAAATAAATAAATAAATAAATAAAAATGTATATAGTATACAATGAAGTTTAATAGACAGGATTTTTTAATAAAATCAGATCACACATTTTGTATGTCATATTTATGTAAAAATTACATTCTGACTGAACTTCATAACGGTATCCCTACTACTGTTGAGCTCAGGATCCGTCTCAGAATGGTTTTCCTGTATATTTCCACACAGACGATTTCATAAGACATTTGCAGACATTCCAGGGGCAAATAACTTCATATTTTTCTCCTCCATTTTGTACTGCATATGTAAGGTCATGGGCAAACACTGGGTGGGGGTCCTGGTGTCAAAATATTTAAGTCTCAAGTCTCCATGAACCTCCCTTGCTAAACCAGTCTGTAGTCCCCTGAGAGAAATATGAGCTGAAGCCGTATGCATAAGGGAATCTGTCACCTGAGTGGCTGCATCATCATCCTTATCAGCTGTTGTAACCATCACCAAGGAACCCAAGGCTGTGCTTGAGGAATTTTTTACAAGGCTCCTACAGTAATGACAAAAAACAACAATCTCATCAGTTTTGACTCCCAGACTTAGAAAAGAGGTAACATTCTCCACAATAATTTGAACCTTTTCACCTGCTTCTTTCCATGGCAATACATTTTTCTTTATGAGATTGTACAGATTACATAACTGGTTTTCATGAGTCCTTTGAATAAAACTAAAGGGATGACTGTCAATATCAGAAGCACCTGTTGTAAAAACCTCACAAAAAAGCTTCAATCCTTCAATAACTTTTAAATTACCTT
Organism: Scylla paramamosain; assembly: GCF_035594125.1. Lineage (NCBI taxonomy): Eukaryota > Metazoa > Arthropoda > Malacostraca > Decapoda > Portunidae > Scylla > Scylla paramamosain. Next base: position 13,588,986 of record NC_087153.1, read on the forward strand.
GTTCTTGATGCTGCTTCAAATTAAAACCCAATTTACTACCAATATTGCTGTAGTGCCCAAAAGTATTATGCAGAAGGACAAGACACACTCTCTGGTTACAGGCAAGACTTGTGGTCATAAGATGGGTCACCAAAGGGCTAGGTGAGGTTATGGCTGTTCCAGACACAAGAAGAAACCCACTACTGTCAACTCCTAAATCACTCAGTATATTCTTCACTGCCTCAAACATCTGAAAACACAAACAATACATAGTTACTTGCAATGTGCCACTTATTTGTAAGAAATAACTTAACAAAATACTAAAACTACAAAGTAAAATTTCATGTTCTTGGAAACTGAGGAGACAGAAATTCAAGATCTCTTGGACTTTTCCAGACAAACTGTATACTTAGATATCCACTAGAAATCTACCCAAATGATATTTTTTTTTTTTTTTTTGTCAACAAGGCACCAGTGTGATATACGAAGGTATCCCCTCCCCTCACAACCACAATTTGAAACCTTTTGCCTCTATTAGCTGCACAAAGTAGTCATAATAAACAAGAAGCAATATCAGGCTGTTTAATATTTATTTTTACATGTAAGTATACTCACTCATGCAGCAAATCATCAGCAAATCATCAAATTCAATAACCATTAAAGCAGGCTGTGCAAACTTAATTCATATCCTTCAATTTTTCCTTCAAAAGATTTATTTCAACATGAATAATTTCTTCTCTGCTGCCTTTTCTGAAGGTATCAATCTGAGAATACTGGTTTTGGGGAGAAGAGCAAATATAAAGATGAATTTATAGAATTAATTGAACAGTTCCAGATTCTCATTCATTAAAGCATTTTCATAACAACACTTACTGAAACGCATGTGAGTAATTAGGGATTGTTCCTGGCTTGTAGCCAACATTAAATATACCATCCAACATAACCCTTGCAGTGAAAAAGAACATGTACTATACTATAATTATGAAAAGTATCTCATCAGTTTCTTATCATTACTATTATTAGGTATCATTTTCATTTTGATAATTCATTACAGTCCAGCTGTTAAGACTTTCCTAGAGTAGAATTAGATTATGCTATCATTCCAGTAAACATCTTTGAGGGGTCCAGGAAGAGCAAAGCATCCCTTGGTTAAGGTATGTTAGGTTAGCTTAGTGTCCTTAATAGGGGGAGTCCAGAGGGCTGAAGCCCCTGGTTAGGTTAGGTAAAGTTTGGTTAAGCTAGAAACTTTCAGTTTTCAAAATATAGCGTCCCATCTTTAAACTTTTCATGAACGTCCAAATTTGGTCTATTCTGGCATTATTATTGGAGTTTATTGAGAGCAATGACTTGCCTTTTTCTTTGACCTTTTTTTTTTTAATAATTGTGACTTTTGTAAGACATATTTCTTCTATAGTCTTTCCATTGCAAGCTAAAAGTTTTCAAGCTAGGAATTTTTCTATTATTCTTTGGCCCATATGGATGAGCTGTGATAGTGAACCTGCTCAGCTCACATCTCTTCAGTCAATGCTGCTGCCACCTACTGATCTTCAACCTAACCTAAACTGCCAAAACAATACTTACTCTCAGTGAGTTCTAAAGCACTGGATCAGGGGGTGCTATGAACTTATCATTAATTAAAACCACCTGTGGCCTCAATGAATGTTTCCTTTTTGTGTCTCACAACACAAGGGGGCAGTAACAGCCTGCCCTCTAAAGACAACCCTCTTCCTTCACACAAAACCACAAGCATCTAATTACACACATCTTTCACTCAAAATTCAGAATTATCACGGCAACTCCTACACCAGCCTCAGGGTTCCCACCTGGGGAGGAGACCAGAAATGTCCCCAGGTCGGACTGCTCTTCTGGTATCAACCCTAAGTGTCTTGACACCCCCCCTAAACTTTTTATTCATCAACTTCTGCAATATTCATAGTCTTAGATCTAATTCTCAATCTGTAGAACACCACCTCTCCTCTACTAAACCTCATCTTCTTTTCCTCACTGAAACTCAGGTGTCTGAGGCCCTTTTCTGTTCCCTCCTATTTTCTCTATCCTCATTTTCAATCCAAAGCTGGATGTTGCATTTATGTGCGCAACAAACTTAACCTTCTCTCATGCCTACGCTCTTGAATCTTTCAAGTTTTCCATCTGGCTACAACTATAGAGTCACTCTCAAACTAAATTTATCTCACCTCTCACCTAACTCCTCTGACTATAAGAAATTCTTTGACTACTTAACTTCCAAAGTGGAGCAAATTCTGACTCTCTTCCCTTTGGCAGAGATCTTCATTCTTTGAAACTTCAGTGTTCACCAACAGCTTTGGCTTTCCTCTCCCTTCACTGACCATCCTGGTGAACTAGCCTTCAGCTAGGGCAATTGGTGCAACACCCTACTCATATTCCTGACCATCTTGGAGATATGCCCAACATTCTTGACCTTTTCTTAACCTCTAATCATACTTATTTTTTTATTTTTTGATGTAGGAAGGACACTGGCCAAGGGCAACAAAAATCCAATAAAAAAAATAAAAAAAATATGTCCACTGAAATGCCAGTCCCATAAAAGGGTCAAAGCAGTGGTCAAAAGTTGATGAATAAGCGTCTTGAAACCTCTCTCTTGAAGGAATTCAAGTTGTAGGAAGGTGGAAATACAGAAGCAGGCAGGGAGTTCCAGAGCATACCAGAGAAAGGGATGAATGATTGAGAATACTGGTTAACTCTTGTGTTAGAGAGGTGGACAGAAAAGGGGTGAGAGAAAGAAGAAAGTCTTGTGCAGCAAGGCCGCGGAAGGAGGAGAGGCATGCAGTTAGCAAGATCTGAAGAGCAGTTAGCATGAAAATAGCGGTAGAAGACAGCTAGATATGCAACATTGCGGCGGTGAGAGAGAGGCTGAAGACAGTCAGTTAGAGGAGAGGAGTTGATGAGACAAAAAGCTTTTCATTCCACCCTGTCTAGAAGAGCAGTATGAGTGGAACCCCCCCAGACATGTGAAGCATACTCCATACATGGACGGATAAGGCCCTTGTACAAAGTTAGCAGCTGGGGAGGGGTGAGAAAAACTGGCAGATACGTCTCAGAATGCCTAACTTCATAGAAGCTGTTTTAGCTAGAGATGAGATGTGAAGTTTCCAGTTCTGATTATAAGTAAAGGACAGACCAAAGATGTTCAGTGTAGAAGAGGGGGACAGTTGAGTGTCATTGAAGAAGAGGGGATAGTTGTCTGGAAGGTTGTGTCGAGTTGATAGATGGAGGAATTGAGTTTTTGAGGCATTGAACAATACCAAGTTTGCTCTGCCCCAATCAGAAATTTTAGAAAGATCAGAAGTCAAGCATTCTGTGGCTTCCCTGTGTGATATGTTTACCTCCTGAAGGGTTGGACGTCTATGAAAAGACGTGGAAAACTGCAGGGTGGTATCATCAGCGTAGGAGTGGATAGGACAAGAAGTTTGGTTTAGAAGATCATTAATGAATAATAAGAAGAGAGTGGGTGACAGGACAGAACCCTGAGGAACACCACTGTTAATAGATTTAGGAGAAGAACAGTGACCGTCTACCACAGTAGCAATAGAACGGTCAGAAAGGAAACTTGAGATGAAGTTACAGAGAGAAGGATAGAAACCATAGGAGGGTAGTTTGGAAATCAAAGCTTTGTGTCAGACTCTATCAAAAGCTTTTGATATGTCCAAGGCAACAGCAAAAGTTTCACCAAAATCTCTAAAAGAGGATGACCAAGACTCAGTAAGGAAAGCCAGAAGATCATCAGTAGAGCGGCCTTGACGGAACCCATACTGGCGATCAGATAGAAGGTTGTGAAGTGATAGATGTTTAAGAATCTTCCTGTTGAGGATAGATTCAAAAACTTTAGATAGGCAGGAAATTAAAGCAATAGGACGGTAGTTTGTGGGATTAGAACAGTCACCCTTTTTGGGAACAGGTTGAATGTAGGCAAACTTCCAGCAAGAAGGAAAGCTTATGCTGCTACCCTCTCTTCTCCATTGGGCTCCTCCAATCACAATCTCATATCTGTATATTGTCCTATTGCTCCAATCCCTCCTCAGGATCTCCTTAAGTGGAGGTGCCTCTGGTGTTTTGCCTCTGCTAGTTCAGGGGACCTGAGGAGGTATTTTGCTGATTTTCCTTGGAATGACTACTGCTTCTGTGTCAGAGACCCATCTCTGTGTGCCAAACACATAACTGAGGTGATAGTGTCTGGCATGGAGGTGTACATTCTTCACTCTTTTTCTCAGCCTAAACCTTCCAAACCTTGGTTTAACACAGCTATGCATGATAGAGAGGTGGCCCCCAAAAGGTACTTAAGCCTTCCATCACCAGAATCTTATGCACTTTATATTTCTGCTCAGACCCATGCCAAGTCTGTTCTCCAACCAGATAAAAACTCCTTCATTAATAGAAAGTGTCAAAATCTTTCAAGATCTAACAACTCCCGTCGTGACTTCTGGCACCTAACCAAAAACATCTCCAATAACTTTGCTTCTTTCCCTCCTTTATTTCAACCAGATGGCACCACTGCTATCACATCTATCTCTAAAGCTGAACTCTTCGCTCAAACCTTTGCTAAAAACTCTACCTTGGATGATTCAGGACTTGTTCCTCCCTCTCCTCCATCCTCTGACTACTTCATGGTAACTATTAAAATTCTTTGCAATTTTATTTTCCAGGCCCTCGCTGGCCTGAACCCTTGGAAGGCTTATGGATCTGATGGGGTCCCTCCTATTGTTCTCCGAAACTGCACCTCCGTGCTTGCACACTGCCTAGTCAAACTCTTTCAACTCTGTCAACATCTACCATTCCTTCTTACTGGAAGTTTACCTACATTCAGCCTATTCCTAAAAAAAAGGGTGACAGTTCTTGTCCCTCAAACTACTGTCCTATTGCTTTAATTTCCTGTCTATCTAAAGTTTTTGAGGCTATCCTCAACAGGAAGATTCTTAAACGTCTATCACTTCACAACCTTCTATCTGATCGTCAGTACGGGTTCCGACAAGGCCACTCTTCTAGTGATCTTTCGGTTTTCCTTACTGAGTCTTGGTCATCCTCTTTTAGAGATTTTGGTGAAACTTGCTGTTGCCTTAGACATATCAAAAGCTTTTGATAGAGTCTGGCACATAGCTTTGACTTTCAAACTACCCTCCTACAGTTTCTATCCTTCCCTCTGTAACTTCATCTCAAGTTTCCTTTCTGACCGTTCTGTTGCTGCTGTGGTAGACAGTCACTGTTCTTCTCCTAAATTTATTAACAGTGGTGTTCCTCAGGGTTATATCCTGTCATCACTCTCTTCCTATTATTCATCAATGATCTTCCAAACCAAACTTCTTGTCCTATCCACTCCTACAATGATGATACCACCCTGCAATTTTCCACATCTTTTCGTAGACATCCAATCCTTCAGGAAGGAAACAGTTTATGCAGGTAAGCCACAGAACACCTGACTTCTGATCTCTCTAAAATTTCTGATTGAGGCAGAGTAAACTTGGTACTGTTCAATGCCTCAAAAACTCAGTTCCTCCATCAATTCAACACAACCTTCCAGACAACTATACCCTCTTCTTCAGTGACATTCAACTGTTCCCCTCTTCTACACTGAAATTCTCAGTCTGTCCTTTACTTATAATTTAAATTGGAAACTTCACATCTCATCTCTAGCTAAAACAGCTTCTGTGAAGTTAGACATTCTGAGACGTCTCTGCCAGTTTTTCTCACGCCCCCCAGCTGCATACTCTGTATAGGGGCCTTATCCATCCATGTCTGGAGTATGCTTCACATGTTTGGTGGAGTTCCACTCATACTGCACTTCTAGACAGGGTGGAATCAAAAGCTTTTCGTCTCATCAACTCCTCTCCTCTAACTGGCTGTCTTCAGCCACTTTCTCATCGCCACAATGTTGCATCTCTTGCTATCTTCTACCATTATTTTCATGCTAACTGCTCTTCTGATCCTACTAAATGCATGTCTCCCCTCCTCCCATAGCCTTGCTGCACAATACTTTCTTCTTTCTCTCACCCCTATTCTGTCCACCTATCTAATGCAAGAGTTAACCAGTATTCTCAATCATTCATCCCTTTCTCTGGTAAACTCTGGAATGCCCTGCCTACTTTTGTATTTCCACTTTCTATGACTTGAGCTCCTTCAAGAGGGAGGTTTCAAGACACTTATCCTTCAATTTTAGACTACCTCTTTGGACCCTATTCAGGGACTGGCATCTCATTAGGTCTTTTTTAATTGGATTTATGTTGTCCTTGGCCAGTGTCCCTCCTACATAAGATGAAAAAAAAAAAAAAAAAAATGCTGGGTCAAGTTTAACATTTTTTTTTTTTTACAATTTTCCTTTTTTCTGGATTGTTTTTCTGATTCATTCTATTTCGGCCTCATTCTCCAGCCAGAAATCCTTCGTTTCCCAATCATCCTAGCCTGTAGGTCGAGGGGCAGGTAGGGAACAGGAAAATTATGCATTTCTGACGGAAATGAGCCCCAACCAAATAAAAAGTAAAATCAGCATAAGGAAGGGTGGGTATGAAGTAAAAATTTACCAATTTGGTTTCCCTCACTCCAAAAGTTTGAAGGACTTGGGGGATGGGGGTAAGAATAGTGAGGGCAGACCTAGGTAAATTTGCCGTTTCCACCAATACTCCCCCTAACCCACTGGACCTCTTCATAAGTTAAACTAACCTAACTTTTTGTAGCCTCCTAACTGGACCCCCCATCCGTAAGGTAAACCTAATATTTTGTAATCTAAAACCCGGACGTATTATAAAAATTACCTAATTATGCTATATCCTGTAATTTGTAGTCAATAAGATAACTCTCTATACCTTTGTCTACTAACAAGAAGTAACTGACATGTCTTGTAGTGCCTGAGTTCACTAACAGCGTATGACTGACATGTCTTGCACAGCCTGTGTTCACTGTCAATGTGTGACTTACGTGCCTCTTACCTCCAGGGAAAAAAAAACCTCACTGGTTTGTCCTGTCAAGTTGTGCTGTTACAGGTTCACCACTCACTTTATTCTTGCTCTTGTTTGGCCGTCACGGTGACCTCACCTTGGTATCGCTGTTCCTGATGTCCTTTAATTTAATTTAATTTATTTTTTATTTTTGGTAGATCTCGCGATTCTTGCGTGTCGAGCTTGTCAGTTGATCTTGATCTTCAGAGTACATATCTTGATCTTGATCTTGATGGTACATGTGGCACAGGATAACTCTTGAGCCAGGCCTTTGGATCGGCAACTCCTGTAGAAGGAAAAAAAAAAAAAAAAAAAAAGATAAACGAACAGCATCCTCTATCCTAATTGTTCATACATCTGGCACGCCACATTCTCTCCAGAAACTCTTTCACCACCTCAATCATCCTTTCATTCGCTTCTCTACACAATCCCAGCAACAACACCATCCATTACTTTCCTGTCTTCACTCTTTCATTCCTGTCATGTCCTAACTCAGTCAGTATCACTTGCATCATCTCATTCCTGTCTCTGGCATACTTCACACACTCCAGCACCACATGTTCCACCGTCTCATCCTCTCCCATGTCACACATCTGGCACACTTTGCTGCGGGACTCAGACCACCTGTAACTCCTTGCATTCACATCCATACATTGTGCCCTCGCTCGGAAGAGAAGATCACCGCCAAGGCTTCCATCATACCACCTTTCATACCTCGGGGCCTCTTTCCCCTTGTACCATTCCAGGGTCTTCTTTCTTTCCATCTCATTCTTCCATTCATTCAGTCCCACACATTTCACTTCTTTGTCTATCTCATTCTTCCATTTTCTCACATCCCATTCGGCTCCCACTCTGCCTCCTCTTGTTACCACCCATTCACGCTCATTTTGATTCCCCCCAACCATTCTTATCGCCCACACAACTTGCAATCCATTCCTGTCTGTCATTTTTATGCATCTCCTCCTCCATTTGCTTCCACTTTCATTCCACAGGTACACCTTCCTTGCTACTCTTGCATCATCCATTCTCTCAAGCCTAATCTTGTACCTAAGTGTGGCTTTTGTGAGTCTTTCTCTAAAGGTGCTCCATCCCATGTCACCTCTCAAGGCTTCAACTGCTGTGCACCTCAGTGCACTCAGTGCCATCCTTGCTACTCTATTCTGGCCCACTTCCAATTTACCAATTTCACTTTCATTCCATGCAATCACATCCATACCATACATTATACATGGCACAGTCACACTCTTCCACACTTCTCTCAACACATCATACTTGCTCTCATCCTTGCCACGCTTTCCAATCGACCTACCCACTGGTTTACTATACTTATCTTTTCATTCTTTGCCTTTGCACACCCACTAGGAGTCATCCACATCCCTAAGTACTTGTATTCTTGCACCTGTCTCAACTCATTCTCTCCAAGTCTCCATACCAAATTACTTTCATCCTCTGACCTATTCACAATCATTACTTTGCTTTTCCCACTGCTAAACCTTACTCCAAAGTCTTTACCATAGCCATCCACCACATCCAACAAACTTTGAAGCTCATCTGCTGATTCACTCTTAACAACTACATCATCTGCATAAAGGAGCACACATACTTTATCATTCCCCACACTTATCCCTACATTCATTCTTCTCATCCTGGCTCATCCTGGCTGCTAGCTCCTCTGTATACAGGCTCCCTCTCTCTCTCTCTCTCTCTCTCTCTTTCTCTCTCTCTCTCTCTCTCTCTCTGCAGAGAGATCAAGGTCAAAAACAAATTAAGGGAAATAAATAAATGGCCAGCTAAAGATTATCATTAGTTCAGGAATAAATGCAGTATGTTTGTTACTGTATGTAAAGCGTATGTACCTAATAGTTTGTTGTTTGGAAGCTTGACGTTATCATCTTTAAGAAGAAGGGGCAACTCATAATGGCCATCCTTCAGCTGATGTACTCCTTCTTTCATCTTACTCATAAACCTTTTATCTTCATAGAGCAGAGACTCAAGAAGTTAAGAGCTAAACTTGAGAAGGATAATCAACACGAAGGTGATTACAGTGTTCATGGATGATATGATTACAAAAGGTTATGCAGAGGTTGTACCGACAAAGGATTTAGTTAGGAATGATGGTAAGGTCTGGTACATTCCACATCATGGAGTCTATCATCCGAGAAAGCCAAAGAAGTTGAGAGTTGTCTTTGACTGTAGTGCAAACTACAGGAACCAGTCATTAAACAGTCACCTGTTACAAGGCCCAGACCTTACCAACAAACTTATTGGAGTGTTGTGTAGGTTTAGGCAAGAAAGGATTGCACTTGTGTGTGATATAGAAGCAATGTACCATCAAGTGAAGGTCAACCCAGAACACAGAAACATGTTAAGATTCCTTTGGTGGGAAAATGGTGACCTTAATAATGAGATAGCTGAATACAGGATGACAGCTCACCTGTTTGGAGTTACTTCATCTCCAAGTGTAGCCAACTTTGCTCTTAAGAAAGCTGCAGATGACTACGGGTGTGGATCTGATGCAGCCAAGTTTGTAAGAAACAACTTTTATGTTGATGATGGTTTGAAGTCAGTAGCTACAATGGATGAAGCTGTCACTTTTATTCAGCAAAGCAAAGAATTATGTTACAAGGCAGGTTTTAACCTTCATAAGTTCTTGTCAAACAACAAAGATGTATTAGCTGCAATTTCTTCTCATGAGAGAGCAGATGGAATTAAAAGTTTGGATTTTAGTAAGAATGAAGACACACTGCCTATAGAAAGAACTTTGGGAGTTGAGTGGTGCATAGAATCTGACACATTTCAATTTAGAATAAAGCTGAAAGACAAGCCAATCACCAGGAGAGGCATTCTGTCAACAGTGAGCTCTATATATGATCCATTAGGTCTAGTGTCACCTCTCATACTGACTGGAAAGCAAATTTTACAAGAATTATGTAAGGATGCAGTTGATTGGGATGATGAGGTGCCAGATTATGTCAAACCTAAATGGATAAAATGGAAGGATGAGCTGCACAAACTAGATCAGTTAAAGGTACCTAGATGCTACAAACCTGATGACTTTGGGGAAGTAGAAAAGGTTGAACACCCTCACTTTTCAGATGCCTGTCAAGAGGGATATGGCCAGTGCTCATATATTAAATTAATTAGCAAGACTGGCCAAATTCATTGTGCATTAGTAATGGCAAAGTCACGTGTCACACCTCTAAAAACCATGACAATTCCCAGACTAGAACTAGCAGCAGCAGTGGTGTCAGTTAGAATCCATAAACTCTTGAAGGGAGAACTTGAGTATAATAATGTGGAAGAAGTATTTTGGACAGACAGCAAAGTAGTCCTTGGTTACATAGCAAATGAAGCAAAGAGATTCCATGTATATGTTGCAAATAGAGTAGAAACAATAAGAGATCACACTTCACCAGATCAGTGGAAATTTGTAGAGACAGTATAACCCAGCAGATCATGCATCTAGAGGCATGACAGCAGATGAATTGTGTAATAGCAAGATCTGGTGGAATGGCCCAGAATTCCTTTGGCAACATAGCAAAATGGATAGCCATTCCCAGTACAAGGTCATAAATGAAAATGATCCTGAAGTGAAGAAAGTTGTATGCCATGCTGTAGGTACACAACAGCCCACAGATATACTAGAAAGACTTGAGTATTTTTCTGATTGGTTTAAAGCAAAGAGGGCAGTTGCTGTATGCCTCAAGCTTCTGAACAGCTTCAGAGGAAAGGGTGATGGCACTATTAAAGTAAAGGGAAGACACATAAAGGCAAACAGGACCATCATAGAGAGGCCAATACATAGTCTAGTGTTGCTGTTAGAAGGTAATGCATAATAATAGACTGGAGCATCCCCACCAAGGAGCCACTGTAACAAAACATATTATGTGCTAATCCTAGTTTTAAGGTACATACTAATGTTAATTTAAGGTAAATTGTTACACAATTTAGGGGAGCCATGTTACTGTATGTAAAGTGTATGTACCTCACGTCATTATTCCTCAGCATTTATAAGTGAAATGTTCAATAGTTTTCTATTTGCATGAAAATGTGTAATACGTGTAATTATCAGTATTCAATGCTATATTAAGCACCGAAGCCGATGCTCACTTGTTGGTAGTGTGGGGTTAACCTGCTGGTCGCCTGCGGGCATCACTCATGGCCAAGTCGCGCTCAGACAAAGACGGGCAGGATGGTGACCGAGGTAAATACTTTAATTTTGTAGTTAAAACTGATTGTCATAGTGCCAAGTTAATTGCATGTATTGTTAATGAATATTGTAATATGTTGAAAGTGTTTAATATCCGTGTATAATATTATTTTGTAAGAAATTGAGACCGAGAACTTGTTCGCAGTTCTTACGGTCATGCCTAACTCATCAATAAACGTGTCAGGGAGAACTGCCTTTCCTCGACCCTACGATGATGGGTGTGATCAGTAAAACAGATCACCTGAGAGCCAATTGATGCCCAGCCGGTGCGGCTACAATGTTTACTTCATCTAGTATTCAATTTCTTTTTTTTTATTCCTTCTTCTTTTTTCCAGTTCTTTCTTCCTCCTTCCAGTTTTCTATCCTTCCAGAATATTCATCTTACATTCATACATTTATTCTCTTCAATTTTATTACTTTTTTTTTCTTTCTTCTACCTGTTTGCTCGTTTTTTTTTTTTTTTTCATCTTACAAAAATCACAGATTTATCTTGCTTCTGTCTTCTCTTCTTTCATTCTTCTTTCACTTTTTCCTTCTTTCCTCACATCCTGTCCCCTCAAAATCTATACATTTATTTTGCTTGTGTTTCATGTTTTCCTTCAGTCCTTCCATATTTTCGTCCTGTCTCTCCTCCCATCGTATTCCCTTAAAACCCAGACGCTTTAGCACTTTAACGACCAATAAATCACCACAGAATATAAGAGACCAGTGTATATTGATATAAAAGATAAAAACATCTATTCACAAAACTCCAAGCAAGATATACAATACCAACACATGAAAACACTGCTGTACATTATCATTACATGGGATCATCTCACCTGATTCACTATGTCGTTATTGCCGGACAGGTGATGGATAATGAGAGCGATAGGAGAGAAAAGGAAGGAAAAGAGTAAAGAAATAAAGATTCGCATGAAAATTAACCACCTTTTATATTTGTAGTGTTGGTTTAGCTAAGTTACCCTTCACTGCAAGCTAATCTTTTTTTTTTATAATCATCCACAGAATTTAAAATAATGTTTTTTATACCAGAATCTCTTAAATATGTAGTTCTGTAGCTTAACAATGATGAAATGAACCTTCTATTCTTTGTAACCATGGAAATGATTTATTGCAGTATTTTCATTTTTAACGTACGTGTATAAGATATTGAGTCACGAGGATATTAGCCATCCTAGTATTTCTCTTCTGGGGTGTGCTTGGCTGGGTCAGGTTATGGTAAAATAGTAAGTCTAGGTTAGGTTATATAAAGTTAGATTGGTAACTGGTGTGTGCTGGGCTGAGTCAGGTTAAATTATGTAAGATTAGATTGGTGTAGCAATGTGTCAGTTCTGTTTGGTTAGGTTAGGCTAAGTTACTCAATCAAATCTTATCTAATCTAACCTGACTTATTGAACTGGACCAAATGTAAGAATGTAATCTAGTCTCTTAATCAAAAATAACCAAACCTAACTTTAGAGAAATTAATGAAATCTAACCTACCAAACCTAACTTTAGAGAAATTAATGAAATCTAACCTAACTTAAATAAACTGAACAAACCTAAATAAACTCACCGAAATCATATCTAACCAAATCAAACAAAACAAAACCTAACCACACCTCAACTAACTTAACCTAACCTAACACAGCCCATCCCAGTGAGCACCAAGGATGGCTGGTCTTCACGCAATCCCAAATAAAAAAGCCCACAGGTCAGTGATGAATTTCAGTATCATTAAGGGCACAACTGATGACTCTCGTACAAATAGTGATGACAAGTGATGGAGAAGATGACGGGTAAATACAAATAGTGATGACAAGAGTGATGGAGAGGAAGGTAAAGGTGATGGGTAGATATAGCAATGACAAGTGATGAATGAAGAGAGAGGCTAAAAGTAATTATCAAGATTAAGAGTTAAAAAGATAATGAAAAATCAATAATGAATGAAGAAGAAATTAAACAAAAAACAGGAAACAGCAAAAAAAAAAAAAAAAGTAATGACTGGGAGAAATGAGTTAAGATAATGAGCAATGAATGAAGAATGACTAAGAAAATAAATGAAAAACAACATACAATGAAAACAAGTAATGGCAGGGTATAGCTGCATCACTGGGCATCAATTGTCTCTCAGGTGATTTGTTTTACTGATCACACCCCTCATAGCAGGGTCGAGGAAAGGCAGTTCTCTCTCTAATGTTTATTGATGAGATAGGCATGACTGTAAGAACTGTGAATAAGTTCTCGGTCTCAATTTATTACAAAATAACATTATATACTGATATTAAACACTTTCATCATATTACAATATTCATTAATAATACACTAACACTTTCTCAAACACACTGTACATTGCCTCATCCTGTCAAAACACTGCCT
>NC_087153.1:13610000-13632500 GCF_035594125.1 Scylla paramamosain
GGTCATCCTTGGCCCTGCATACACCACCTATGAAGAAGCCCTGAACACCCTGAAGCTGTCCAGACTATCCACCAGGTACAGTGAGGCTCTAGAGAAGTTTGGAAGGGGACTTCTGAATCATCCACGTCTCAGAAACATGCTGCCGCCTGACGCGCCTCGCCCTACCCGTGCCACCAGACACCACAATAAGATAACGCCCCTAAAGGCGCCACGTACAGACTGGTACAGACTCAGTGCGATTCCCACCATGGTGCGAGCCATCAATCAATAGTCTCTTCTAGATTTGACTTACCTTTAGGATTAATGTCAAGTATTTCCCCACCCCCAATGTACATTTTCAGTTTGTTGACTGCCTAAAGAATAAACCGTTTATTATTATTATTGTTTTTATTATTACCTAAACTTAATTCTGAATTTTGTTAGAAGCATAGACAGGAAAGCACACACACAAGCACACATTATATTCTGAATCCTGTAAAAAGCACAAACAGGAAAAAAAAAAAAACACACACACACAGACAACACACACATACACATTATTCACACTCTCAGCCCGTCAACCCCAGGTGGAAAGGGACAGATTTGTGAACCACCTTTCTACACACACTATCAATATGACAAGATTTACAAATACTATAAATAAATCTAACTTAGCAAGCCTCTAACACAGAAATTATTGACACACTCACCCGTACATACCGTATATAAACCTCTCTTTGCACACACACACACACACACACACACACACACACACACACACACTAAATTCTGAATTCTATAAAAAGATGAGACAGGAAACACACACACACACACACATTCTGAATTCTGTGAAAAGCATAGACAGGGAAAACAAACACACACACACTTAATTCTGAATTATGTAAAAAGTATGGACAGGAAACACACACACACACACACACGCACACACACACATACTTAATTCTGAATTCTGTAAAAAGATTAGAGAGGATACAGACACACACACACACACACCACGTACTGTAGTGGTTAGCACGTTTGGCTGGAAAGCAAGAAGGCCCGGGTTCAAATCCTGGGCGCAGCGAGGCAAATGTGTAGTCCCTGTTCACCTAGCAGCAAGGAGGTACCTGAGGGGTTGTGATCTCGCTGTCTCAGTGTGTGGTGTGTCAGTGTTGTCAGTCTTACCCAAAGATAGGGATTTTTTATGTGTGTATTGGGGTGTTTTGTGTGTGTTTGCATGTGTTTTAGGATGTTTGGAGTCGGGTTTGGGGGTGTTTTTGTGTTGGGAATCTAGTGGACAAAGGTGTTGGAGCGCTTGTAGGACAGCTCCAGGACCTTGTTATGTCTCCAGGTAAGTACACGCTGATGTTTTTTTTTATACTATTTATTTATTTATTTATTTTTTTTGTCTTGCTTTTTTTTATTTGATTTTATTGCTTTTTCATTCTATTTTATTTATTGAAGTCCACTAAGTATTCCATTTTTTTTTTTTTTGCCTTATTTATGAATTTTCTATACCTTTTTCTTTTTTTTTTATTTTGCTCAGTTTTATTTTACTGCATATATTTATTGAATTTTATTTTAATTTTAATATTCTTACCTCTCATGAACTTGTACCATTCACAGCCACCTTCTATACCTTTCTCCCTTAAAGATTGAATCACACTCCTTTCACTCTTCATTTTAGCATTCATTATCATTCGTCTTGTCAACCGCTGCTGCTTCACATACGCTGCCCATGCATTCTGATACTCAAGATCTTCTTGATCTTGATGGTACAGGTGGCACAGGATCACTCCTGAGCCAGGCCTTTGGATCGGCAACTCCTGTAGAAAGGGGAAAAAAAAAGAGACAGACAGGTGGCTTGATCTTGATCTTAAAAGTGGCTTAGGACTCCTTCCAAGAAGTTCTTGTTTTCGTGGGGATAGGAGAGCTGAGGACAATATGTTTGTGGTGAATGAAATGATTGAGAAGAAAAAGAAGGATGGTGCCTTTGCATCGGCACTCTTGTAGGGGGAAAAAAAAAAGAACGACAACAGAAAAAGGCATACAGTCATACAGCATCTATCACACCGCTGGTTCCTACATCTAGCACGCCACATTTTCTCCAGGAAGTCTTTCACAGCCTCAATCATCCTTTCATTCATCTCTCCACACAGTCCCAGCAACAGCACCATCCATTCCCTTTTTGTCTCTCCACGCTGACGTTCCCCGATTCCTTTAGCACCACTTGCATCATCTTATATGTCTCTAGTATACTTCACACACTCCAGCACCACATGCTCCACCGTCTCACCAACAGATATTTCAGCTCTACTGTATTCAACATCATCGTTTATGCCCCCATCTTCCATGCTGTTCTGTTGGTTTCCACTACATCATCATCTTTCTATCTCTGATGCTTGATAAGTATGTGAATGAGATGGATCTTGAAAACCTGAATGAGACCCTGGCAGAAGGACGAGTGACTTGGTGTGCTAGGAGTCTGCGATTGACTAAATGCTAGTGAATGGCAGAATGCATGAGATTGTGGCCCGTATGTGGATAGATGAGGATGAAATGGTTGACGTTGTCTCGGACCATAGCATGCTGGTACAAGAGTGTAAGCTGAATGGAAGAGACGGAACGAATGCCAAGGCTGAGAGGAGAAAGTGGATACTAAGGTATGTAAGATGGGAGGATTTGCAGGTAGGCTTGAGTGAAACTGGGAGGATGAAAACTGGAATGGTGAATGAAATGGATGATAGGTTTGTGGAGAATGTGAGAAATGCAGCAGTCAGTCAGATAGGTTATGTACCAGAAAGCGTGCATGTAAGCCATGGTAGATTGACAAAATTAGGAATGCTAGAAAGAAAGAAAGAAAAAAAAAGAGACTAAATAGGGTGTGTAGGCAGTGGAGAAAGAGGAGGCATGAGAGTAAGGAGGCTGAGAGTGAGTACCAAAATGCATGGACAACGTGAGTCAGCAGCGAGTGACGAAGCGAAAGATAATGAATGCTAAGGTTAAATGTGAGAGAAGTGTTTCACTCCCTGACAGAGAGAAAGGTGTTGAAGGTGGCCGGGGATGGTATAGATTCCTGAGGGGTGAGGGAATGCCTGACAGTGAGAATGTGGAGAGTTTTAAGGTGAATGGCGCAGTGGTGACAGATAGGGAAGAAATGAGAAGAGCAATAAAAGAGTTCTGGGAAGAGATTGGAGGTGCAGGTGAGGTACGTGATGTGAGAGAAGGGTGTGTGACACTGGAGAGGAAGGATGCGGATGAGTTGAATGAAAGAATCAACAGGAAGTGGAGAAATGTGTGAATAGGCAGAAGAATGGGAAGGCCAGATGAAATACCTTATGAGATGTACAAAAATGGAGGGGAAGTCGTGATCAATAAAATGACTGAGTTATTTGACCTGGTGTGGGAGGAGAGAGTGCCAAGAATGTGGAATGAATGCAAGTTGACTCTGCTGCATAAGGGAGGATACTAGAGTAAAAATTAGTTGAAAAATTATAGGTCGATTGCATTAGTGAACAAGGTAGGTAAAGTTTTCAGTGCTGTGTTGAATGAGAGATTATGTAAGTGGAATGAGAGAGTTGAAGTGTTAGGTGAGAAAAAGAATGATTTCTGTGTGGACAGAAGAGCAGAAGATGACATGTTTGTGGTGAATGAAATTATGGAGAGAAAGAAGGGTGGTAGTAAACTATATTTAGGTTTTCTAAACACAGAGAAAGCTTATGATAGAGTGAATAGAGAAATGCTAGGTAAAGTCTTAGAAAAGATTGGGTTGAGTGCAAAGATTGTTAACATAGTGCAAAGTATGCATGTAGACACAAGAGCTAGATAAGACTAGGAAATATAGAAACAGAGTGGGTAAAGAGTGAAAGAGGAGTTAGGCAAGGCTATATTTTGTTATCAACCCTTTTTAGCTTGTATACAGAGGAGTTAGCAGCCAGAATGAGAAGAATGAATATGGGAGTGAGTGTGGGGAATAAGATGTGTGTGCTTTTTTATGCAGATGATGTAGTGGTTATGAGTGAATCGGCAGATGAGCTTCAAAGTTTGTTTGATGTTGTAGATGGCTACGGAAGGGACTTTGGTGTGAAATTTAGCAGTTAGAAAAGCAAGGTCATGATTGTGAATAAGTCAGAGGATAAGAGAAATTCAGTGTGTAGACTGGGAGGAAATGTGTTGTGACAGACAGATGAATACAAGTACCTGGGAATGTGGATGAGTCTGAACGGCTGTGTGAAGGCAAAAAATGAAAAGATAAGCATGGTGAACCAGAGGGTGGGTTGTCTAGGAAGTGCAGCAAGGATGAGAGCGGGTAAATATGACATGCTATGAGAAGTTTGGAAGAGCATGGCTGTTCCGAGCATTATGTATGGTATGGATATGATTGTGTGAAATGAGAATGAAATAAAAAAGTTAGAAGTAGGACAGAATAGAGTAGCAAGGATGGCACTTAATGCACCAAGGTATGCAGTGATAGAGACCTTGAGAGGGGACAGGGGTTGGGGTACTTTTTTGAGAGAGACATGCAAAAGCAACCTTGAGGTACAAAGCTAGATTACAGTAAATGGATGATGCGAGACTAGCAAGAAAGATGTTTCTGTGGATTGTTAGGAGCAGCAGCTGGGGGAAGAAGTGTGATAAGATGGTAGTAAAGAGTGGTTTGGAAAGTAGTTGGACTTTTTAACGATTTGAAGAAAGGCATGTTGAAAGCAACTGAAGTATGATTGTCAGAAATAGGGAGGGTTTAGAATGGGATGTAAAAAAGTGGAAAAATGAGATAGACAGAGTGGTGAAGCATATGGGATTGAGTGAATGGAAGAATAAGATGGAATGTAAGAGTACTCTGGAGTGGTATAGAGAGAAAAAGGCCCCAATGTTTGAAAAATGTTATGAAGTTAGCCTGGGCGGTAATCTTCTCTTCCGAGCGAGGGCACAGTGCATGGATGTGAATGCAAGGAATTACAGATGGTCTGAGTCCCACAGCAGTGTGCCAGATATGTGACATGCGAGAGCATGAGGGGGTGGAGCATGTGGTGCTGGAGTGTGTGAAGTATGCCAGAGACAGGAATGAGATGATGCAAGTGGTGGATGTGAATGCAAGGAGTTACAGATGGTCCGGGTCCCACAGCAGTGTGCCAGATGTGTGACATGGCAGAGGATGAGGGGGTGGAGCATGTGGTGCTGGAGTGTGTAAAGTATGCCAGAGACATGAATGAGATGATGCAAGTGGTGCTGAGGAAAATGGAGCATGCTGGAGTGGAGAAGACAGGAAGAGAATGGATGGTATTGCTGCTGGTACTGTGTGGGGAAACGAATGAAAGGATGACTGAGGCTGTGAAAGAGTTCCTGGAGAAAATGTGGCATGCTAGATGTAGGAACTAGTGGTGTGATAATGTTGTGTAACTGTATGCCGTTTTCTGTTGTTCTTTTTTTTACCCCTACAGGGGAAAACAGACTGTTGCAAAGGCCTGGCTTGGGAGAAATCCTGAGACTTCTGTAAGATCAAGATATATCAAACGACCTACAATTAATCAGCTCATTCCCCCTACTACACCTCTGCCTCAACCATTCCCAACCTCATTTTTGAATCTGCTACTCCTTTCACTGTGACTTACGATACACGGAACAGTTATCTCCTAGAGACTTTCTCCTATACCAACTCTCATCCTTCCCTTATATTTAATTATTTTCCTCATCTCACTTAGTTTCTTCCGTTCTCTACCTCCCACACTCCTTTTCCATCCATTGAAAAGTTCCGCTTCTGAAGCAATCACTGAATAGTCATAATTAGTGATATAAAATGTAACTTATTTCTAAACAGAATTTTATGTGAAGAAGAAGAAGAAGAAGAAGAAGAAGAAGAAGAAGAAGAAGAAGAAGAAGAAGAAGAAGAAGAAGAAGAAGAAGAAGAAGAAGAAGAAGAAGAAGAAGAAGAAGAAGAAGAAGAAGAAGAAGAAGAAGAAGAAGAAGAAGAAGAAGAAGAAGAAGAAGAAGAAGAAGAAGAAGAAGAAGAAGAAGAAGAAGAAGAAGAAGAAGAAGAAGAAGAACAACAACAACAACAACAACAACAACAACAACAACAACAACAACAACAACAACAACAACAACAACAACAACAACAACAACAACAACAACAACAACAACAACAACAACAACAACAACAACAACAAAAGAAGAAGAAGAAGAAGAAGAAGAAGAAGAAGAAGAAGAAGAAGAAGAATTATTATTATTTGTTGTACTGCATTCATCATATACACATGGAGAGAGAGAGAGAGAGAGAGAGAGAGAGAGAGAGAGAGAGAGAGAGAGAGAGAGAGAGAGAGAGAGAGAGAGAGAGTGTGAGTGTGTGTGTGTGTGTGTGTGTGTGTGTGTGTGTGTGTGTGTGTGTGTGTGTGTGTTGCAAGGCCATTCACTGCAAATCAAAATTTGTATAACTTATTTCTGGGTCATCACAATACATCATCACTTGACTCATTACTCAATCCAGGGCATCACAACACAAGATTTGTGTTGGATCAGAATATATGTTACATTTATTTAAGTTTTATTATAGCTTTGTAACTTTGCACATTATTTTACAGAATCCTCTGAAGGAAATACAAAAAGCTTATGTACAGCACTACAACACATAAGGAAAAAAATCATATCTAAAATATCTCTGCTCTCTAATAATTTATGTCAGGTATGTGATTGGTCTCCAAATCTCGACAGTAAGATAACCAATTTGTGCTTGAACCCAAAATAATTCACATTCCTACTGCAGATGAGACCTGAAAGAACAAATTTTCTGCTATTTTGACCTGCTGCATACAGATTATGTCAACATGTAACATGCAGTTCTGTTCAAGACCTTACAAAATGAGAATACAAAAATATTAGGGAGTAAATACAAGTTCATTAAACCGCCACTTTTACAAGTCCAACCCACATGTTGCTTCTTGTCACTCAATGTCATCATCACGCTGGCTTGAGAAGTAGGACATGAGGCCACTGCTGAACTCTCCAGGACCCTTGCCTGAAGGATGCATTTCCTCTTTACTATCTTCACTGGCTGAATGATGTGCTGGTGAGCCCTGGGAGCCCTGATGTAGGCTGAGAGGACTTGGCCCTGGAGAGCCTGAGTAAGGTAGTGGTTCCAGCCCTGGATAACTAGGTTTCATGATGAGATGAGGATGACCTGGATGACTGGGGGAGCCATGTCCTGGGAGACTTCCTGGGGGTGCCCTATACAATTCGTGTGGAGGCCCTCGTAATACTCCTGGATGTGATGAAATTCCTCTGGAGGGATATGGCCCTTGGCCAGGTACACTTGTAAGGGGAGGAGGGCCATAGTTTGGAGGCATACGGGGAAGTGGGTGTCCAGGGGGAAGATGGGCAGGATGACGAGAAGTTGTGTGGGGACTTGGGGAGTGTCTGCCAGGGGGTGCATAGCCAGGAAATGCTGGATGGGCAGGAAAATGTTCTGGTGGTGGTCTATAAGGTGCATAAACTTGAGATAAAGCAGATGTAGTGGGAGGAGGACCACCAGGTGTGATGCTGCTGGGGGTCGAACTGCATGGGGGAATGCCTGGTCCACCTTGAGTCATTGGCAATGGAGATGATCGGTATGGAGGTGGAGGTGAGGCAGTAACTGGAGCAGCAGGGAGACCAGGACGTGGAGGAGTGGCTGCCCCTGGGGCACCTCCAGATCTAGGTGGTGTGCTAGGAGTCCCTCCAACTCCTGATAAATGAGGTGACCACTTCCCCACAGGCTGATGTATTGGGCTGCTGCTTCCTATATTGGCTGCTGCTGGAGTAATGGTAGCAGCCAGAGCTTTGCTGGGTGCAGCAGGTGCTGGTGTGGTGGGTGGGGTACCAGCAGCTGGTTCTGGAGTATTGTGTGAGGGTGAGTCAGCAGAAATAGGAAGTGCTGTAGCAGGTGGTGTGGGTACCCCAGTGCTTGGAGAAGTTATGGCAGCAGATAGTATAGAGGGTGTAACTTGCACAGGAGGGGCAGAGGTAACTGCAGTTTGTGTAACAGTAGGTATTACAGGTGCAACAGTGTCAATCTTTGTAATAGGTAATGATACAGAAGGGAGGGACTGCACAGGACGAGCTGCTGGAGCAGGAGTGGAGTCCAAGGCAGCTACTTTAAGAATAGAAGGTTTGCCAAGAAGCTCTTCCCCTTTCTTTGGGCGGCCTCGTTTTTTCTTGCCTTTTTCGAGCTTTTCTTCATCTGCAAAGAAAGTATGTCTCTATGAAACTTCCATACAGACAACTTCAATATTTGCTATTTTGAGAGAGAGAGAGAGAGAGAGAGAGAGAGAGAGAGAGAGAGAGAGAGAGAGAGAGAGAGAGAGAGAGAGAGAGAGAGAGAGAGAGAGAGAGAGAGAATCTTCAATCAGCTAAGTCTCTTCCTTTAAGGGTCTTTCACATTTATTTATTTTTTTACTTTATTCATACTTAGAATAAAATAATTAAATTAACTAAATGATTAAGACCAACATGAAATGCTTACCTTCTTCCTCTCCTTTCATGACTTTGCCTTTTCCAAGCCCTCCACTTACTCCTCGGCGTTTCATCCGTTCATCATCAGAAGCTTCATATTCACTGCTCTCCGTTGGTACTCTCTCCCCTTTCATTACTTTCCCTCTCCATTTCTTCTTAGGCTGTGAGTGAGCATGTAAATTTTTATAAAGTTATTTACATAAGGATTGGGAAAAAAAAGTATAATTTTTATAAAGTTATTTACATAAGGATTGGAAAAAAAAAAAAAAAAAAAAAAAAGTATATGTTCCTACAATTTCCTCTCCTGATACCACATGAGTTCAACCATTTGCATATAAGTGCAAATGATCCTACATAAATCAGCCAGAACAATTTTTTGCATGCACATCATTGTGTTTCACATGGAAAACTGGAGAGAACTGCATATTATATTTGTTAATTTAACTAGTGTAAAATATGCTATCTTGTTAAAATGTCTCTATTTTAGCACTCTGAGTCTTTCCATAACACTGCAGACTGGCCCAGTAGTAACTTATCCAGGAGCTGTGTAACTGAAAACTCCGATCTATAAACAAACATTCCTTTCCAAATACTGTGTTTATTACTGATAATGATATTAGTGCTTTGGCTCATATCCTTAAAGGTTTGCCACTGTAAAAGCTATGATGGAAATACAACCAACTATCACAACTGCACCACATTCATATTTTCAGTCACAGAAACAAGTTAAAGTTAGAGGAAGACAATAAGTATTACATATGTGTGAAATTCATAATTGGAAGTGTGATGATGGTATTTAGATTGTGGTTATCACATTTGAAAACCACTATGAATGTTACACTGCTCAGCATGAGGCAAAGCATTGCTGAGTAGTGCAACTGACATCCCATATAACATAATATTAAGCCACAATATGTCATTGTAACACATCACCTGCATCAAAATTCCACTGCCATTGAGAGAGAGAGAGAGAGAGAGAGAGAGAGAGAGAGAGAGAGAGAGAGAGAGAGAGAGAGAGAGAGAGAGAGAGAGAGAGAGAGAGAGAGAGAGAGAGAGAGAGAGAAAACACATGTTTATACCTCCTCCTCCTCAGTTTCATCAGACATCATGAGAGCATCATAGTAGTTGACTTGTCTTCCTCGTGTCACTCGACGTTGAGATACTTCTTCTTCATCCTCATCTTGCTTGGATTTTGGCGGTTTTGCATATTTTATCTGGAATTGAAACCGAATAATCAGTATGGTTCCCATACACACTAAATATTGTTACTATCTGTACTGTACAAACTATACATACTCATATGTTGCTCTATCAAGTAGGATTTAAATAAGATTTTTTCATTGATAACAAATCAGTGAACTAGGTTATGTGACATTTCTCTGATGTATCAGCAACATAAAAATTCCAGATGAAGATATATACTTCAAGTTTCTCTACTAAGAAGATACTCTCATAAAAAAAAAAATAAATAAATAAATAAAAATAAAGCTCAACTTTGCTTTGCTTTTTTTTTTTTTTTTAAATGTTGTTTCTCAGAATAAAAAACTTTCTGTTTTATGCTTTATTTTCAAACACAAATTTCTTTAAAATGGTATTTTCATATATAAACAACATTAAAACACCCAATAACTGAGACTTGAAAACTATTAAATAATTTTTGGGGACATGAGCTCATTTGAAAAGCTTATCAGATGTATAATCAACATCACCATTACCAGAAAAGCTCCATACATGCTCGCATGGATGTGCCAAGTTTACTTAATTTTGGCTTGTAAGGCTACCAGATTTGTAATATTTTCCCTGCACAAGGCTTGATCCCCAAGATCCTGGAAAACTTCATGTGATATTTCTTTGGATCTATTTCTGTAATCTATCACCTACATTTAGATCCTTTAGCTTTTTGTATCTGCTATTTTCTGAAAAGACTCAAGCCATCTCAGTATAGTTCATATAATCTTAACACATCCACCAATTCATTATCTCCATCCCCTTAACACCTAACCAGCTGGTGACGCACCAGTGTGTGGCTTATGGAAAGGGAGGGTGACGTGTATGTATGTGAGGAAGTTTTCCCACCTTCATTCAAATACAGGAGGATGATAATTATTTCGAGCATGAACTAGCAAAACTTACAAACTTGCTGGCTTGCACCAGCCTAGTTTCAATACACCTAAAACCTCCATAATGGATGGAAGGTTATTCAACTTGTCCCACTGTGTGAAGGGAAAGAAGCCCTGTGTGTCCACTTGCTTCAGTGACTTTCACTCTAAGGATGTATACTAGTATGAATAGTGATGAGTAATGTACTATAGTAATAGACATTACTACACTAGTGTACAATAAGTGATATTTTTAATGTATTTATATGACAATTATAACAAGATGTAATGTTATCAAGCAAACTGAATTTATTGTTCTCTCTCTCTCTCTCTCTCTCTCTCTCTCTCTCTCTCTCTCTCTCTCTCTCTCCGGCCAAAATGTAAGGAGACTAATTGGATCGCCATCAGTACATAGTGAAAGGGAGCAACTGTTGTTTTTTCCTTTCTTCATTTCCCCAAAAAACATTTAAGGAAAGTTACATCACAATCTTTCTAAAATTTCTGATTGGGGCAGAGCAAACTTGGTATTGTTCAATGCCTCAAAAATTCAATTCCTCTGTCTATCAACTTGACACAACCTTCCAGACAACTATTCCCTCTTCTACAATGATACTCAACTGTCCCCCTCTTCTACACTGAACATCCTCTTTCTGTCCTATACTTATAATCTGAACTGGAAACTTCACATCTCATCTCTAGCTTAAACAGCTTCCATGAAGTTAGGTGTTCTGAGACATCTCTGCCAATTTTTCTCATCCCCCCTCCCCCAGCTGCTAACTCTGTACAGGGGTCTTATCCATCCATGTATGGAGTATGCTTCACATGTCTAAGGAGATTCCACTCATACCGCTCTTCTAGACAGGATGGAATCAAAAGCTTTTCGTCTCATCAACTCCTCTCCTCTAACTGACTGTCTTCAGCCTCTCTCTCATAGCTGCAATGTTGCATCTTTAGCTGTCTTCTACCACTATTTTCATGCTAACTGCTCTTCTGATCTTGCTAACTGCATGCCTCCCCTCCTCCCGCGGTCCCACTGCACAAGACTTTCTTCTTTCTCTCTCCCCTATTCTGTCCACCTCTCTAATGCAAAAGTTAACCAGTATTCTCAATCATTCATCCCTTTCTCTGGTAAACTCTGGAACTCCCTGCCTGCTTCTGTATTTCCACTTTCCTATGACTTAAATTCCTTCAAGAGAAAGGTTTCAGGACACTTATCCTTCAATTTTTGACTACAGCTTTGGACCCTATTCTGGGACTGGCATCTCAGTGGGCTTTTATTTTTTATTGGATTTTTTTTGCCCTTGGCCAGTGTCTCTCCTACATAAAAAAAAAATAATAAAAAATAAAAAAATAAAAAATAAATAAATAAAAAAAGTGAAGAGAAAGTGTTGATTTTTTTTTCTTTTTTACTCTACTTCTCATTGCAACCCAAAAATACAAGGAAATATGTTATAACAACATAAGAATGTATTGTGAAGAAGATTGAGCAGCACAAGCAAACAGTGAGGAGGATGAAGCTATGCGCATGTCAGCTGTAGCCATAACCATAACCAGTCAAGCAAACACCCACCAGGTCATCCGAGGAGAAGAGATATTGCTGTTCAACCTCTACTCACAATTAAGTTACAATGCTTAGAATTCTGGCAATAACACCATTGCAAAGAAGGGTTGGCACTTCTTTCCGTTTTAGTTTTATAACCTTCCATTAAGTATATGAGGGCATCAGGACCATAGGGGCTTAAATGCCATTTTTTTAAATTGAGTAAACTGGATCTAAAGTTTATCAAAAATAACACCACTTCTAAGAAAGATATCGATTTCAACTAAGTTTCAGACAAAAGCCCTGCTTTTTAAAACTTTTTCTGACCAAAAATAAAAAAATTGTAGGATGTGTATGCATGCTAGCACGTAAAATGTAACACCCCTTTAGGTTTGTGTCCATTTTTTTTTGCATGACCTGGGATTGAAACTTTAATAAAGTGTTTTACCTGAAGTAAGTAATGGAGTTTTTTACACCTTTCTGGTATCACAACAGCAAAAAGAACATAACATAACAATAATGATGATGATGATAATAATAATAATAATAATAATAATAATAATAATAATAATAATAATAATAATAATAATAATAATAATAATAATAATACAATAAACTAAATGAAGGAAAAGTACCATAGGCTCAGAGTATTGAAAAAATAGGAGAAAATACTAGTACTGGTAATACAATACATTACTTACAAGAAAGCAACAAATTGAAGGATGAATGAATGCTATGTTAGAGGAAGTCATTAAAATAATGAGTTAGTAAGGCAAAGAATTAACAGGTGGCACTGGTTAGTTAGAGGAAAAGACTGGGTATGAACGAGGTTTGGGCAGGACTGGGGGGAGGAAGTGTGTGGAAGTAAGCAGCGCGATGATTGGCCCTGGGCAAGACGTTTCATATGGAGAAAAAACGTTGATTGGGTGAGAGATAGTTATGTGCTGTGCATTGCATGCTCCCACTGGCTGGCTCCCTCTCACTGGACCTAAGCCCACCTGGTCCTGAATGAATGCAGCCATTGGCTCAACCACCAAACACAACACCTGGATCCTAAATTAATGTTGTGACTCCACTGGCTACTACAGGACTTTCAACCGTATGGAAGCTGGAAAACAGTGTTGTAAATGTCCTAGCTAGATGGAGGAAGAGTTGCCAATTCTTTTGATATGTGTAACTCCATATTTGGGGAGATGGCACTTGAGCCCCTATGACCAAAGCTTCCATAGGAGGAAGAGGAAATATGATAGTGGGAAAATCAACCACTTTCTTTTTAAAACCCCTCATCCTGAGACAATGACTTACACCAACTTGCCCGTCCTTTAAGGGTTAAGCCTGTGGACATCATCCCCTTCACTTTCAATAGCCTTGCAGGCAGATTTAGATAGAATGAATGAATGGATGGATAGATGGCAAATGCAATTTAATATCAATAAATGCAAAGTACTTAGCATAGGTAGAGGAAACCCACACAGTAGGTACACATTAAACAACCAAACTCTGGTAGGTACAGGGTACGAGAAAGATTTAGGAGTTATAGTTAGCTCTTATCTGAACTCCGTTTAGGGAAACAATGCATTGAGGCCAGAAACAGGGAAAATAGGGTACTAGGATTAATTTTTTGGAGTGTTAAAAGTACAAGGCTGGAAGTAATATTAAAGTTATACTTGGCGCTGGTCAGACCTCATTTAGATTACGCTGTGCAGTTCTGGTTCCCACATTACAGGAAAGATATAGGTATATTAGAATCAGTACAGAGGAGAATGACTAAAAGGATACAGGGGATGAGGAGTATTCCTTACGAGGCAAGATTGAAGTTGTTAAATTTACATTCTTTAGAAAGACGTAGATTAAGAGTGGACCTGATAGAAGTCTTTAAGTGGTATAAGGGTTATAACAACGGGGATGTAGGCAAAATTCTTAGGATCAGCAACCAGGGTAGAACAAGAAATAACGGGTTCAAGCTTGAAAAATTTAGGTTTAGCAAGGAGATAGGAAAATATTGGTTCTCAAATAGAGTGGTAGATGAGTGGAACAGACTCAATAGTCATGTTGTTAGTGCTAGGACACTAAGAGCTTTAAGAGAAGATTAGACAGGTTTATGGATGGCAATAATAGATGGAAATAGGTAGGTATGTTTCATACAGGGACTGCCACGTGTAAGCCTGGTCATTTCTTGCAGCTTCCCTTATTTCTTATGTTCTTATGTTCTTAATAGCATACAGCATTGCAATCTTTACAAGCTATATATATATATATATATATATATATATATATATATATATATATATATATATATATATATATATATATATATATATATATATATATATACACACACACACACACACACACACACTTATACCTCAGTACTACAGACAACAGTTCAATGGATTTTGGAAACAGTGGACAAAATCTGGAGCAGCCAACTCAAGTTGAAAAGTCCTGCACGCTATGGATACAGTTATGGCAACAAAAGACAAGAGCTGCTTGTTGGAGGTGGTCAGTTTGTTTACATCAGTGTAACAACACAAGTACCTCATTGTTCCATGGTTTTTGCCCTTTTATGTGTTGTGTTTGAATCATCATAATTTTCTATAACCATGCTGTGTGTAGGGAAAGTAGAAAAGACAGCCAGCAAGTGACCTTGATGCAATGCTCTCTCTCTCTCTCTCTCTCTCTCTCTCTCTCTCTCTCTCTCTCTCTCTCTCTCTCTCTCTCTCTCTCTCACTCTCTATTTACCTACCTAGTTTACCTAGTTGTGCTTTATGGGAAAAGAGCTATGCTCATGCTGTCCCATCTCCATATCTTTTAATATCCAACTTAGCCTTGAATCGATGTATAATTTCTGCATTTACTATCTCCTCATCCAGACTGTTCCATACATCAGTACTTCTATATGGGAAACTATACTTTTTGACGTCTCTTCTACAAGCACTCCTCTTCAGCCTTTTTCCATGTCCTCTAGTGTCCCATGTTTTTTATATGTAGGAAGGACACTGGCCAAGGGCAACAAAAATCTAATAAAAAAAAATGCCCACTGAAATGCCAGTCCCATAAAAGGGTCAAAGCAGTGGTCAAAAATTGGTGGATAAGTGTCTTGAAACCTCCCTCTTGAAGGAATTCAAGTCATAGGAAGGTGGAAATACAGAAGCAGGCAGGGAGTTCCAGAGTTTACCAGAGAAAGGGATGAATGATTGAGAATACTGGTTAACTCTTGCGTTAGAGAGGTGGACAGAATAGGGGTGAGAGAAAGAAGAAAGTCTTGTGCAGCGAGGCCGCGGAAGGAGGGAAGGCATGCAGTTAGCAAGATCAGAAGAGCAGTTGGCATGAAAATAGCGGTAGAAGACAGCTAGATGTGCAACATTGCGGCGGTGAGAGAGAGGCTGAAGACAGTCAGTTAGAGGAGAGGAGTTGATGAGACGAAAAGCTTTTGATTCCACCCTGTCTAGAAGAGCAGTATGAGTGGAAACCCCCCAGACATGTGAAGCATACTCCATACATGGACGGATAAGGCCCTTGTACAGAGTTAGCAGCTGGGGAGGTGAGAAAAACTGGCGGAGACGTCTCAGAACACCTAACTTCATAGAAGCTGTTTTAGCTAGAGATGAGATGTGAAGTTTCCAGTTCAGATTATAAGTAAAGGACAGACCGAGGATGTTCAGTGTAGAAGAGGGGGACAGTTGAGTGTCATTGAAGAAGAGGGGATAGTTGTCTGGAAGGTTGTGTCGAGTTGATAGATGGAGGAATTGAGTTTTTGAGGCATTGAACAATACCAAGTTTGCTCTGCCCCAATCAGAAATTTTAGAAAGATCAGAAGTCAGGCGTTCTGTGGCTTCCCTGCGTGATATGTTTACCTCCTGAAGGGTTGGACGTCTATGAAAAGACGTGGAAAAGTGCAGAGTGGTATCATCAGCATAGGAGTGGATAGGACAAGAAGTTTGGTTTAGAAGATCATTAATGAATAATAAGAAGAGAGTGGGTGACAGGACAGAACCCTGAGGAACACCACTGTTAATAGATTTAGGAGAAGAACAGTGACCGTCTACCACAGCAGCAATAGAACGGTTCGAAAGGAAACTTGAGATGAAGTTACAGAGAGAAGGATAGAAACCGTAGGAGGGTAGTTTGGAAATCAAAGCTTTGTGCCAGACTCTATCAAAGGCTTTTGATATGTCCAAGGCAACAGCAAAAGTTTCACCAAAGTCTCTAAAAGAGAATGACCAAGACTCAGTAAGGAAAGCCAGAAGATTACCAGCAGAGCGGCCTTGACGGAACCCATACTGGCAATCAGATAGAAGGTTGTGAAGTGATAGATGTTTAAGAATCTTCCTGTTGAGGATAGATTCAAAAACTTTAGATAAGCAGGAAATTAAAGCAATAGGACGGTAGTTTGAGGGATTAGAGCGGTCACCCTTTTTAGGAACAGGCTGAATGTAGGCAAACTTCCAGCAAGAAGGAAAGGTAGATGTTGACTGACAGAGCTGAAAGAGTTTGACTAGGCAAGGTGCAAGCACAGAGGCACAGTTTCGGAGAACAATAGGAGGGACCCCATCAGGTCCATAAGCCTTCCAAGGGTTTAGGCCAGCGAGGGCATGGAAAACATCATTACGAAGATTTTTAATATGTGGCATGAAGTAGTCAGAGGGTGGAGGAGAGGGAGGAACAAGCCCAGAATCGTCCAAGGTAGAGTTTTTAGCAAAGGTTTGAGCAAAGAGTTCAGCTTTAGAAATAGATGTGATAGCAGTGCTGCCATCTGGTTGAAGTAGAGGAGGGAAAGAAGAAGAGGCAAAGTTATTGGAGATATTTTTGGCTAGATGCCAGAAATCACAAGGGGAGTTAGATCTTGAAAGGTTTTGACATTTTCTGTTAATGAAGGAGTTTTTGGCTAGTTGGAGAACAGACTTGGCATGGTTCCGGGAAATATAAAGTGCATGAGATTCTGGTGATGGAAGGCTTAAGTACCTTTTGTGGGCCTTAATATTAAGTTGCTCCAGTCCACCTCCTCTACTCCCTCATATGCTTTATATATTGCAATCAAGTCTCCCCTTTCTCTCCTCTTTTTCAACATTGGTAGATGTATCCTTTCTAGTCTCTTTTCATATGACAAGTCCCTGATACTTGGTGCTGTACCATCTTTGTAGCTGCTCTCTGAACTCTCTCCAACTTCCTTATATCCTTTTCCTTGTATGACGACCACACTACTGCTGCATATTCTAGTCTAGGTCTTATCAGTGACACGATCATCATCCTGACCATCTCTTCATCCATATATGCAGAGGCCTGCCTTATTTTTCTCAACAAGTTATAGGTTTCTCCTGTAATTTTGCTAATGTGTCTCTCCAGGGTCAGGTTCCCAGTCACTGTAACACTGAGATCCTTTTCCTCTTCTGCTCCACTCAATCTTACACCATTCAACACATAATTTTCTTTTACTCTTCTTGTACTTTTCCAAATTCTATTACTTTACACTTCTTTAAATTAAATTCCATTTCCCATCTATAACTCCACTCTGATATCTTGTTCAGGTCTTCTCGTAACATTCCAGTCCTCTGCACTCTCAACTTTCTTCAGCAACTTTGCATCATCCGCAAAAAGACTCATGTAGCTGTTCACACTCTCCGTCATATCATTTATATAGACTGCAAACATGATGGTGCAAGTACTGAGCCTTGGGGTACTCCACTTATGACTTCCCTCCATGATGATTTTTTATCTTTTACCACCGTTTTCATTTCTCTGTTTGTCAAAAAATTTTCCATCCATCTCAGCCCCCCCCTTAGCTTCAACTTCTACAACAATTTCCTGTGTGGCACTTTAACAAAGGCCTTCTTCAGGTCTAAATAAACACAATCAGCCCATCCATCTCTTTCTAGCATTATATCTACCACTCTAGAATAAAAACTCAGTAAGTTTGTAACACATGATCTCCCTCTCCTAAATCCAAATTGTTGCTTTATTATCACTTCATTTCCTTCTAGGTACTGCATCCATTTATCCTTCACCAATCTTTCACACATTTTGCACATCACACTTGTTACAGACACAGGTCTGTAGTTTAAGGGCTCCTCTTTACTACCACCTTTGTAGATTGGCGCTATGTTGGCTCTCTTCCATTCAATTGGGACCCTATTTTCAATTAGGGAGCTCTCAATAATACTATGTATTACCCATGTTAACTGCTGATTGCACTCTTTTAGTATCCATCCTGACACTCCATCAGGTCCAGGGGCCTTCCTAACATCTAGTCCCTCTATCTGTTTCTGGACATCCTCTTCAATCACCTGGATTTCCCCCAGACCCATTTCCTCACTCATCTCACTCTGCCACACAAATGTTTTCTCTTTTGTGAATACTGATTGAAAACTCCCGTTCATTATTTCTGCCAATTCAGCCGGATCCTCACACATTTGACCATTCACCTTCAATCTGCTTATTCCTTCTCTATTTTTCATTTTGGTGTTCACATATCTGAAGAATAGTTTTGGTTCCTCTTTGCATTTGTCCATAACATCTTTCTCATAATTTTTCCTTTCTTCTCTAATAACCCTTACATATTCATTTCTTGTAGTTGCGTAGTTTTGCCATAGCATATTTTTTCTCCGCCATCTATTCCATGCCATTTCCCTCTCCTCTGTAGCTATTTCACATCTTCTATTATACCAGTCATTGTTGTATCTTCTCTTTGTCTTTACTTTTGGTACATATCTTTTCACTCCCTCTTCATAGATATTGATGAAAGCTTCCCACTTCTTTTGCACATTACTTGCTGTGATAAGTGTACTCCAGTCCGTTTCACCAAAATGTCTCATTTGTTCAAAATTTGACTTACCATAATCAAATCTTTCACTTTTATAATCTTCACATCTACTTTCCTCTCTTTTTTCTTTAATACAAAATCTTATGTCATGGTTGCTTTTTCCTAGTGGACAACTATAGTTCATGTCTTCTATAATATCTGTTTCTTTTGATAATACCAAATCAAGTCTTGATGGCTCCTCTCCTCCTATGTATCTAGTGTTTTCCTTAACCCACAGTGTCATAATATTGTTCATTGCCAGTTTCAGAACCTTATCTCCCCATGAGTCTTCTCCTCCTCTTGTGTTCCACTCCTCCCAATTAATCTCTTTATAATTAAAATCTCCCATTATAACAATTTTGTTGTTTTGTTTAATTTTGTTTAGAAGGCATTGTTTTGTCTCACTCAGCAACTGTTCATGCTCTTGTCTATTCCAGGTCTTTGTTTTGGGTGGGGCATACACCACTGTGACATATTGTATTCCTCTTCTTCCATTTATTAGTTTTAAGTTTAGGCCTTCCACCAAGCCTTCTGCCTTTTCCACACTCTCCACCCTGATACCCTTTTTAACAAGCATCATCACTCCACCTCCTCCTTTTCCACATCTGTTTCTTATCCACATATTGAACTTTCCCCCTCCTAAATTTGGTGTCTCTGAATCTCTTAGTTTAGTTTCTACCATTGCCATGATGTCTGGTTCATTTGCTTTTATAAATTCATTCACTTCATCCATCACTGAAACTAAACCATCCACATTAGTGTATGCCACTGTCCATGTCCCTCCCTCTCTTACAGCTGTGCCTCTGCACCCTTCACTCTTCGCATGTACCACTTCCTCAACCTTAGGTCCATTACTCTCCAGAAAAAGTTCCTTTTTCTCTTGTATTCTCTGTTCTTTTGCTTCACTTCTCAATTCATTAAGTTTCTTCCTTTCTTCCTCATTCATTTCTCTTCTAATCCAAAAAAGTTACCTTTCCTCTTGTGTTCTCTGTTCATTCCTTTCTTTTGCTTCACTTCTCAATTCATTAAGTTTCTTCCTTTCTTCCTCATTCATTCCTCTTCTAATCCAGACTTGTTTAAACTTGTTACTTTTGGCTAGCTTCCACAAATTTGCCAATGTTTCTTCAGCTGCTGTTTGGGATTTTAGTTTGATTTTCAATGGTCTACTTTTTCCTTGATTGTATTTACCAATCCTGTACACCTCCTCTATTTCACCTTCCAGCTTTGCATCCCCTTCATTTATCACACTCAGTACTAATTGAGCTGTTTTTCTTTGTTCTGCTTCTCTTTTATACCAATTTTTTATCTCACTTTCTTCCAGGCCAAAGATCATTACGCTCTTCTTTTTATCTACAGTGTCTCTTACCAGGTTTTCCTTTTCCTTTATTACCTTTATAACCTCTTTTGTCAAGCCTTCTTTACTCCTCTGGTCCTTCACTACTTCTGTATAACTCACTTTTTTCTCCAACTCCTCGCACTTATTTATGGATCTTTCTGCCATTTCCTTAGCTTTTTCTTGGCTTCCCTTAATTTGCTTATCCCTGTTTTTGTCTTGGACTTTAATCTTTTTTCATCCTTTCCTCCAGCATATTCATTTGTATTTCTCTAGCCTTCATCGTTTTATCCATCATTCCCATTTTCATTTCCAGCATTCTAATTTGGTTTTCCTTATCATGTATTTCTTTCTGCAGCACTTTCTCTTCATTTTATAATTCCTTTCTTAATGAATTGTTCTCTTGTTCCAACCTCCCATTTCTTATTTCTAGGTCTCTTACCTTCTCCCATATCTCTTCAACTTTCACCTCCAGCATGGTTAATTTCCTTGCATTCAGTTTCTCCTGCAACTGGCCATCATCCTCTGCAAATCCACTAAAATCCAAGACTCCTCTTCCTGTGGTTGTCCTACTGGCCGCCATGATCAGCTGTCCGACATAAACAAACCTTTCGGCTCTTGTTACGGACGCCAAAAGGTATAGTTTCCCACCTCTTTTGAACTACTTCCTTTCCTTTCAATTTTCTTACAAAATTTTACTTGGAACAGCAATGAGTCATAAAACTTTCAACCAGCACAACAACTAGGTAGTATCCCTGTCGTCTAGGAACTCCCGTTGTACGTCCGTTCGCTAAGATGGTCCAAGTGTGTGTGTGTGTGTGTGTGTGTGTGTGTGTGTGTGTGTGTGTGTTGTTATCTGAGAGAGAGAGAGAGAGAGAGAGAGAGAGAGAGAGAGAGAGAGATGAGAGAGAGGAGAGAGAGAGAGAGAGAGAGAGAGAGAGAGAGAGAGAGAGGAGAGAGAGAGAGAGGAGAGAGAGAGAGAGAGAGAGAGAGAGAGAGGAGAGAGAGAGAGAGAGGAGAGAGAGAGAATGTGATTCACTCACGTATGTAAACACATGGTTGCCCAATAATCTCTTTTCTGATAACTTCATCTTCCCTTCTCTTCCCTCCCCATTTATTCCTCCTTCACCCATCACCACCTCTTCTGTAATTTACTACTCTCCAACCCCCCTACAATCGTAAGTGTGTGTGTGTTGTACTTACACCCAGAAAAACAAACTGCCTCATATTTCTATGACAACTGAAGGGTTGACTTGAGAGAGAGAGAGAGAGAGAGAGAGAGAGAGAGAGAGAGAGAGAGAGAGAGAGAGAGAGAGAGAGAGAGAGAGAGAGAGAGAGAGAGAGAGAGAGAGAGAGAGAGAGAGAGAGAGAGAGAGAGAGAGAGAGAGAGAGAGAGAGAGAGAGAGAGAGAGAGAGAGAGAGAGAGAGAGAGAGAGAGAGAGAGAGAGAGAGAGAATTATAACAGAAATTAGATAAGTTACCACTCATGGGCCTATGTCGTGTATGAGAAATGCACATTTTTTAAGCATCCGGAGTGAAGTGGCTAAGGGCCAATGTAATGTTAAAAAGCCACTTTGTGGTTTACTATAAATTCCTGGTGAGCTCCTACATTCATAGAGAAGAGTATGACTGGAGTAGAGTGTCACAAGTAGGTGAGTAACACTATTTCTGACTGTAACAGTCTGAGTTCAATTCCTGCTGGAAGCTGGCCATTTTTCAAGCAATTGCTGAGTGGCCTAAGAATGCATACATGCTTCCTATCAATCTCATCTTTGACAACAAATGCATCAGGGAACAATGGGGAAAGAGGGAGGGTAGTCATGAGCCTTTGCAGAGGTTTAACTCAAAAGTCCTGTCTGTGTCACCACAAATATAAGAGTCTGACAATAATTACTGAAAATGTTGAGAAACAGTGAGATGATGCTTTTTGGAAGGATAAAAACATAAAAAAAAGGACAAAAATAGATTTTTTTATAGATCCATATAGAAACAGTAATGGAGGCCACAAGCTGAATGAGAAAGTATGATTATTGTCAATAGAGATGATGGAAGCAGATAAATACATACTGATATACAAGAGAATATCAAGCTGGAACAGAACTTTCTTACTCTTATAAAATACTTACTCTTGGTTTTGCAGGCTTTTTATTCTCCCCACCATCTCCACTTGTTTCCTTCTTGGGTTTGGGTTTGGCCTTAGTTACCTTCTTTCTGCTTTTGCCTTTGCTGCCCCTCTTGCCTCGAGGCTTCAAGGGTGGCTTCTTTC
>NC_087153.1:13635000-13675000 GCF_035594125.1 Scylla paramamosain
ATCAGGGGCTGATGGGACTCAGAGTGTGTGGTGCTTTGTCTGGGCCACCCAATGTGGAATTGATGGACTGGTATATAAATATATAGACATTAAAGAAGAAATTTAGGATGATCATCCATGCAAATACAGTGTAAGGTAATAGTGAATAAATCAATGCATTATCAACCCAAATTCACCATCTGTGATTCTTCCTTGTAAGCTAACTTATAAATCTCTAGGATAATTCCTTGAATAAGATGTAAGATGTCAGAAGCTATTAAAAAAAGAAAATTATTTTCACCTTGTGTTCATGAAGTCTTCGTCACTGGCATCATCATCATCCTCAGCATCCAGGTCAGTGAGTCTCCGCCGCTTCTTGATGGATACAGACACATATGGTCTTCTTGATATCTTGATGTCTTCCTCTGAATCAGAATCCGCCTGGTCCTATCAAAACAATTTTACCTTGTTAGGTTTAGGAAAAAGGACAGAAAATCATTGTCTTTTAGACTTTCAGATTTTAAAGGCATTCATGAATAGATTATTACTTGAAACAAGAATGCTGAATACAAGAACTGAATACAGTCTAACTGTTACCAAGCTTACGACTTACACTATTATACACTAATACATAAATAAATTGATATTTTCCTCTGTATATATATTCAGAACGTTTAAAGCTTTCTATCAATTTACACATATACGGAACACACAGTGGACATTTTATATGTAAACAGAGACAAGATAACATAAATATAGACAAATCATCAGTGACTCAAAGGGATTGATCTACAGCTACAGAAGTTGAAAAGAGGGGTGAGAAACAGTCCCACATTACTCTTACCTCTTCACTCACTCTGTAGTTGTCATCATCACCACTGCCTTCTTCTGTTGGCTTTGATTTTTTTCTTTTAGGAGCAACTTCATCCTCATCTTCATCCTTTTCTCTTTCTCTCTTACCTTCACATTCCTCTTTTGTGACAGGAGGTACAACTTCTTTACTTTCCTTGTCTTCTGGCTCACCCACTTCCTCCTCCTCCTCAAACAATCCTTCATTTTCAACCATTTCTTCCTCATTTGCTTGCATGATGTTTTCAATATCTTTACCTCTGCCTGCATTCCCAGCACCTGCTGCAGCCTCCATTTCATCCTGGAAAATTTATAACAGTTTACAAAAGACCATACATCCATCTGCAGCTTTCTTTCTTAATGAATGTGAAATGTAAGTAATTTCCCAGAAATTTGCAAAACTTTCCTGTTATCTGGAGAGGAGACGAGAGAAAAGGAGAGGAGAGGAGAGAGAGAGAGAGAGAGAGAGAGAGAGAGAGAGAGAGAGAGAGAGAGAGAGAGAGAGAGAGAGAGAGAGAGAGAGAGAGAGAGAGTCACCTTGCAAAACACTTGGTAAATTGGTTTAATTTATAGTGATGTCTTTGAAAAATTAAAACTAAATAAAAATTATGATTTGATTATCTTACAGTATTCACTTATTATTTTACTCCAACTATTCTAAAAAAAAAAAAAAAAAAAAAAAAAAAAAAAAAAAAAACTGAAAAGTAGTCAACTTTAACAAATTGAAATCTAAACCAAATATATCAAGTAACAAAATACTCCTGATTTCTTATACAGAACTCATTCATAAAGCAACAAAATATCAATCTGTGGTGCTTCCAGGATTTCTTTCACACTTTAACTATAATCTTTCTAGTGTTTGAAACCATGTCAGAAAGACAACCCCAAAAACATTAATGATAAAATAATACATTTTCTCTAAAAATCCTGATAAGTATTTTTTTTATTGAAAACTTTTTAAAATATGGGTGCATCATATGTGAAGAATGTTTTATCCATCTGCATATACAGTAATTACTTTACTGATAATACTGTAGGTTCCAGAATATAACCGGCTATTCACTTCAAAATACTTTGAGCAATGCAGGGTGAAGGCTGTGCCAGTCTCTGTTATGAGGGATGCCTCACAAATGACCCACATGACAGTTTTTCCACCAACAGCATAATGCCTTTGCCTTTGGTCTGTTTTCTGTTGATCAAGTAGGTAGCACTTACAAGAGATTAGAATCAATGCTCCTTGGATGACTGAACAAGACACTCTAAGGGGTTAAAATTGATGCTCCTTGGATAAATTAACAAAACACTCTGTAAGTGAATGGGAAAAAGCAGCAATAACAAGAAGGATTTCAGATATGAAAGAAAAAAAAAAAAAAAAAAAAAAAAAAAAAAGTGCATTGGTACACAAGAAAGGAGGAAAGTCCAGGAAATTATGAGGATAGAGATATAAAATTATATGGAGTTAAAGGAAAATGACACTAATTCAATAAAAGAAGGCTAGTGGAAGAAACATGACAATTAAACCACCGAAATGTGAGGATGATATATATTAAAAGGGAAAACCAAAAAATTGGCAAATAAATCAAGGAAACACAACAGGACTATTCATGAAATCAATTCAAACAATACAATTTCTTATGTTTAGGTTTTAAGAATACATCATAATTGTACTTACTGCACTGATTTATGTACTATGTGACTTAAGTAGCAGTTACTTACCCTTATTGCCTCATTAATCATCTCATCAAAGTTTTCAACTTGTTCTTTCAGTGTGCGCGCACTGCGAGCTCTTAAGGTATACAAAGGTGCAGTAGAATCTGATGATGACTGACTTGAAGAATCACTGCTGTCATCACTTTCACTGTCAGAGTCCTAGAATAAGGAAAAGATGTACCTTTCAGCACATACTGATGTTATCAAGATACATATCAATCCTGTATTTTACAGATTATACAATATTATAATATGATTACACACCATCATATATACCACAAATATTCACTTAATCACAGTTTCTTTGCCTGTCATTCTAACTAAAACTAATTTCCATTAAATATTAGGCAATGAATCTAACATAGATTGTCCAGACAAAGCACTACACACTCATACACACATCACTTATTTTTATCTCCGTCGGCCCCTGGTCGGAAGGTACAGGTCTGCTTTTTTAAACGTGGTGTTAGCATTTACTAATACCAACATAGCTGTTTTCAATTTTTTAAACACTTTTCCAGCTACATGCTTCAGGTTTGTCAACCAAATCAGAAGAAATCATATTGGAAATGTTGGTGAGAATTACCCCTCCCCAACAACAAACCCCAATGACATTTACCAGTCCTATGCAATGGAGTGTTATGTTAGAAAAATAAAAATGTACCAAAATGTTCCTATGTGAAAGAAAAATTGTGCACATCCTCTAAATTAGTGGATTTCGGCATTCAAAATGCTGTGTTTGGGTGCGTTTGGGAGACTGCGTTTGTAGCCTGATGAGTTATGGTTTGTTTACGGCCAACGTCCACTATCACCTGACACGTCCCAGTATTAGTTTACTATTCCAAGAGTCTCACCGTGGCCTTTCCTACCCTTATCAGATAGAGCTTTTCATTCTGAGTAATTTGAAGCATATATATATATATATATATATATATATATATATATATATATATATATATATATATATATATATATATATATATGGTATATTGCAAATTATTTATAATGCTGACAGCAAATTTTAAGTTTTGTTAAGTTAGGTTTAGTTTGGTTATGGGGTTGATTTTTTAATAATAATGCTTCTAGAGCAAGCACAATCATCATTTGTTAGTATGAGGGTAAAGAAAACATCAGCAATACTATTATAATTCCCACTCGTCTCTTGGACGGCAATTCTGCTGGCTTCCACATAGGTGCAAGTACATTCAATTTTTAAAGTAATTAGATGGATTTTCACTTTTCTTTTAATAATGTAAAAAAAGAATAACTCACGCATCTGCACATATATGTTCAGTGAGAAACGCTCACTATTAACTATACTATAAGCCAAAATAGGTCTGCCCTTTGCCTCCAATCAAGCCACTCACAATCTCTCTGAACATCACCATACAACCACAGATTTCTTCACTATTATATGTTACATGATGATTCTGAAGGAATGCATGGATTGATCAACTCTTTCTTTAGCTATAGCTGGAAGAAAAATGCAAAAGTCAATCTAATAAATGAGAAA
Organism: Scylla paramamosain; assembly: GCF_035594125.1. NCBI lineage: Eukaryota > Metazoa > Arthropoda > Malacostraca > Decapoda > Portunidae > Scylla > Scylla paramamosain. Next base: position 13,639,052 of record NC_087153.1, read on the forward strand.
TAACATAAAATTCAGTAACTTTTTCTTGTTGCTGAAGGAACCCGAGCTGCCAACCTATGTGGAAAGCTTAGTATTTACTAACCTGACGTTGGGGCTTGCATCAAGTGTTTAACGAATATGACAGTGGGTTTAGTAAAACCAAATATGATCATGGGGCTTGCTGTTTCATGATGATTAATACAATGTTTATAAAAGCAGGCCATAGTCTTGCGGACTTCTACACCCCCAGGAGCTTTGGCATAGCACAGCTGGCCAAATACTTCCATAGCAGGGCTCAACAGTATACACTGGATTACCCATGCCCTTTCATGAGACCTCCAATCCTGAAACAATCGCTGATGCTGGGTACCTCATATGTTGTGCCCTACACTCTAACTGGGCTCACATGCCAACTGGCCCCACCAAATGTGTCCACATCTCTCTCAGTGGTTGCTGAGGCTGTGTAATTTTCAGGCATTTGTCACTGTCCCTCTCCATTTACCTCCATCACACACAATAACTTGTTTGCTGCAGTCATTCCTCTAATTCAGTTCTCTCTTTTATACAGTTTATCTACTCCATGCATGGCTTTCCTCTTAATCTTTTACTGCGCACATCTGAACTCATTACTCTCACTACTAGTTTTGTTCTCCACTTTTTACACATGCCCAAACCATCATAACACACACTGATGTGTCTGTCCCACTAACTCTCTCATAATACCAGTTCTTCATCTTAACTCCTTATTTCTTTTTCTGTCCCTCCATGCAACTCCATATATTCTCAAAAACTATGTTTCCATTACATTTAACCATGTCTTCTCTGCTACTACCATGTTTCAGCACCATATACCACTGTGGGTATTACTATCTTCTCACATAACTTCTGCTACTACCATGTTTCAGCACCATATACCACTGTGGGTATTACTATCTTCTCACATAACTGTCTCTTTATATTCATATCCTGCATTCTATGCTTAGAATTTTTTTTTTTCAGTCCACAAACAAACTTTTCACACAACTGCCCTACTGCAAAAATCTGGTCTAAACAACCTCTTCCCTTTCTAAAACCTTCCTGTCCCTCTAGGGTAGCATTTTCCGTTCCTTCTCCAATTTTTCTTATTAGCACAATACTACACACCTTTTCTGCCAAACTCAGTAAACTTACACATCTCTCCTCCTGATCCTTCTTTTGCAGGCAATTTTCATATGTACACTTCTTTTCCTCTACAGCCACACTGACCCCCTCACACCACCACTACATTTCCTCACACCACCTCCAGCCCACCTTATCCCAAACACCTGCTTATCAAAACACATAATTGCACTTTTGAGACACTACCTCTCTTCCACATTACCCACTTCCTAGTCTTTCATTTAATTCCATTCACTCACAATCTTTTCCTGGTACTTAAAAGTCACAAGAGAACTAATTAAGATTGGCTGGGCAGAATAAACTGATTACTTACATCATCATCAGAGTCTGAATCAGACTCATTTTCATCATCATCGTACTCCTCACCATCTCTATGTTTCTTTTTCTTCTTCCCTTCAGGTAATACATTTGATAAAGACACATTGACATAAGCAAGCCTCTGCCGCCGCAGTTCCTCATTCTGTGCTCTCTTCTGACATTCGTCAAACTCTTGAAGCAATGCCCGAAGCTTGTTAACCAGCTGTACCTGTTAAACATACACAAATACTTAATATTTTATGAATGAAGGAGGCTGGCTAAATGCATTAGAATACTGAGAGAGAGAGAGAGAGAGAGAGAGAGAGAGAGAGAGAGAGAGAGAGAGAGAGAGAGAGAGAGAGAGAGAGAGAGAGAGAGAGAGAGAGAGAGAGAGAGAGAGAGAGAGAGAGAGAGAGAGAGAGAGAGAGAGAGAGAATGTCTGTTCAGTTGTCACTTCTAAAATAGTTAGTTAGAGGAAGTTTATAAAAAAAGGTTGACCAATTTAATTCCACAAGGTGTCTTGGTACTCTCTCTCTCTCTCTCTCTCTCTTTAAGTTACATGAGAAACAGGTAGGAAGTTAAAGAATTTAACATGGAAAGGGATGATTGTGATAAAAATTGCTAAGGGGATTCATGGGCCTTGATAACTCCTACATTCACAGAGATATCTCACTCTATGGACACTGAGGCATAAGAATATAAGAACATAAAAAAATAGAGGAAGGTGCAAGAAGCCATCTGGCCTACACATAGCAATCCCTGTACAAAATCCATAAATTTGTCTAATCTTTCTTTTAATCTTCAAAAAATCTGACTGGAAGTTACAAAGGAGTAATACAACATAAACTTCAAAATAACCAAAAGTGTGAAAACACTGATCAGAAATTCTTAGCTCAGTAGTCTTACATGTTCACAAGTTGGGCACACCCAATCTCCTTCAGGGACACTGAGGAGAGGAGGCCTCAGACATGACAAGTGCCAGCCAGCATCACAGTTGTCACACAACAGAATAGTCTCAGGGTGATCGTCATGGCCACACTTCGTGCACTGGGTCTCATCCTCCTCTTCTTCCTCTTCCTCATCACCTTCCTCTTCCACCTCACTCTCACTTGTTACTGTAAAAATTAATGTGCAATGAGATACAATATAAAAGACACTTTCTAGTCATCACAAATACAGAAAATTATTAATTTTATTAAAATTGAAAAATTCTCACAAGTGCCCATTTGGGCAACATGGAAAAGTATTCAAGAGAAGAATAAAATTAAACATCCAAATATTCTACTGATTCTTCCATATTCTTTTCTTGCTTCATTCATTCCAAACTTAATCCCGCCTTAATTGATGAATGTAATTTTTATATAAACATGTAAACCCTGATCTGACAGTGACAATGGATATCAGTAAACAAACACTAGGAATTGGCAGCCTGTGAGATTCAGGCTGAGTAAGATCAGCATAGGCAAAGCAAGTTTCAATTTGTGGTGTTATGTTGAAAGATGAAAAGTTTAAAAGCTTTTCTGATTCCATATGTTCTGATATGGAATGTTCAACCTAAATTAACACTACAGGTGAAAGGATCGAGTTATGTGCATTACAACTGAAGAAAGACATAACTTTAACGAGGGAATTTTAAGGGAAAATCTGTACTATTATCAAACAGTTTTAAAATGGTGATTACATTTCTTAGCAGTGCGTGCCCTCTTGATGGGCTGTGCATCCTCCTCAATGTCTGACTCTGGAGAGAACTCGTGATCGCTCTTGAACACCAACTTTTCATCTTCCTCATCTTCCTCCATATCTTCCTCTTCCTCCTCTGAACTGGAACTAAGTAAAAGTATGTGTAAGTGCTTGCTTTTTTTTTTCAGTCCCTATCACCCAAGTGTAAAATCTACATATTGTGGAAAGATACAATATAAAGTAAATTAATTTAATGAACATGAAGCAATTCTGTATTGCACTATTTTATACTAAATAAATACTTTTATAACAATTATCCTTTCATAGAAAATGCATTCTAAATTTTGAAAAAAAAAAAAAAAAAAAAAAAAAAAAAAAAAAAAAAAAAAAAAAAAGCTTCTGGTTTTCAGACCAAAACATGATACTGTGATCCTGTCCTTTTAGTAATTAATTTCCAAACATTAATACCATAAGCTGATCTACAGAAGCCACACTTCCTGCTTCCTTCCCTCTTGCCTCAGCAGCTGACAAGTGTACTTTAACCCTTAAACTGCGCAATTATGATTTCAGGATAGCTGCAGGGTGCGCAAAAAATGGCAAAAAATTAACTTGCTTGAAAACTATCTTTGATCTTTTGAAACTCAAAGGAGACAAGTAGAGCACTGAAATGTGAAATAAAAAATGAAAAAAAATACATTGTGTGGCAGTGATGGATGGCTGAAGTTCTTTGGGAAGTGGCTGGGGGCCAGCGACAGGGGAGCCGGGAAGGTGTCAAAGAGATCATTTTCCTGTTCTTTCTGCCAGTGTGAATCATCAGGAAGTGTTGAGAGTGATTCCTCAGAATCTTCTATCAATGGTAAAAATTTTGATGGTGTCAATGGCATATTACGGGCTTTGCCTGGCAGTGAGGAAGCGGCAGCGTGCTCCTGACCTTGAGAGGCAGGAGTGTGTTTACGGGATTTCTTGGGCTTTCTCACAGCACCAGAAGTTGATTGCTGTAAATAATCTACATCATCAGGGCCTAGTCCAAGCTTTCTCTTTACTATCTTCTTCTTTTTACGACATCTGCCTCCCCCATGGCCATGAATGTGGGAGCCAGGAGGCTGGCCAGCATCGGAAGATGATAATGAATTACCGTCTTCCATGACTGCCTAAGGCTGACTGAGACAATAATGCCTATATGGAGCGAAAGAGAGATGATGTTGCCAAATGATGTTCATTGGATTTTACGGTGGCTGTGCGGGAACTTTTGAAATGCAGCTTAGAAAACCTGTCATCTTAAGATGTCTCGTGCAGTTGATCGAACAGCATCTTAAGATGTCTGGCGCAGTTTACGGGTTAATGCTCTTGCTACTTCTCCAAATTTTTCATATACAAAATATTTTTAATCACATTTTCAATTTTGCCCCAAACTGATTTCTGTACATACCAATAGAAAAAAAAACAACAATAATACCAGAGACAGTAGCTAGCATCCAATTAGACAAACCTGATAACAAATGAAAACAGTCCATTCCCTACCTTCAAAATAAAACCCATTCCTGACACTGTGATAATAACAGTATTCTGAAATATAATTGCTAGATTTTCATCTACCCCAGTTCTAGCTGCCTAAAGATCAATTCCCATGGTCTTCCAGCAACTAATATTACAGCATAATTACCTGGAAGATGTAGAAGAATGGGCCCAAGGATCATTTGAATTTTTCTTCTTTTTTCCACGTTTCTTTTTTTTCCGTTTCTTTTTCTCTCTGTCCTGAAAATGTGAACAAACAAATACATTTACTGTCCCCTGAAAAAAAAACTTACAATACTATGACAACCTTTTGAATGACATGCAAAGTCTCTGAAAACACCACATTCTTACCTTTTTTTCTTTCTTCTCACGTCTACCTTTCTTCATTTCTCTCTGGGACTGGAAAAGAGTAAATAAATATGAGTTTTCTAGAGGTATATGAGGTTCTCTACATGTCTATCACTTGACAAAACTCCTGAATTCATGTCATCTTCAGTTGTTCATTGGAGGGAGAAGTTTCAATATTTGAAGAAAAAGAGAGAGAGAGAGAGAGAGAGAGAGAGAGAGAGAGAGAGAGAGAGAGAGAGAGAGAGAGAGAGAGAGAGAGAGAGAGAGAGAGAGAGAGAGAGAGAATACTGGACCAAGGAGAACACTGTTGAGCATCTGGACCTATATTATGATGTACATGGAAACAGCACATCAGGTTGGAAAAATGTAAAGGTGTCTGGGAGCGTTTCTCACCCTCCTCTCCTCTCGAGCCTTCCTCTTGATCTCACGCATGCGATTTTCCTCTGCCAACTGCTTCAGTCTGATTGCCTCCAGCTCTCTTCTCTCCTGCTCCTCCTTCTCCCGGATTTTAGCAATACGTGCAGATTTCTGCCTTGGCACTGGAAAGAAGGTCATTCATTAATATTTTGGGGGTATATTCTAATCTCATCAGAGCTTAATAACCTACAAAGAATACTTTGAGTTTCATGTTACCGAGTTTCACAATTCTTAAGATTCGTCCCAATCCCTAAATTCTCCCAATCCTGAGTTTCACGCACCTTCCTCCCAAGTTTCATATTCCCCATCTTCATAAGTTGAGCCAAATTCAACTTGATGCTCATGGTCATCATTTTGGTGAGTAGATGTTCAAGCTGGAGTGATGAAGAGCTGTATGGTGTTGGAAAAAGTGGTTCTACCTGATTATGGCCACCTTGCTATTGGCAAACCACTTGGTAGTTACAAGGAAGGCCATTTGAAGTAGGGTTATGTGTTGGGCTAATGGGTTAGTCATGTGTTTGAGCTACAATGTGGTGTGGCACTATGATGCAGTAATAGGGTAGCAAGCTGGATGGTATACATTATAGCAAAGAGAAGAGAGATCTTCATGGTGCAGTGCCTAGAATGGGAAATACATCTTCATTTGAGGATTCTAAGGTGCTGAAAAATGAGAACCTAGCTAATGATATACACCAGAATTCCTATGGGTCACAACTAGCAGTGCAAGACTAAACAATTGCAGTAAAATCACACAAGGCTCTTGAGGCTCAAGAATTTGAGACACATTAGTGCTGACTGTAGCATTTCCAGTCACAGTAGGTAGTCAGTGTAAGCAAACAAAATGCCATTTGCTAAGGTATCCTCAACCACTGACTGAAAGCTTGGCAAAATTTGTTCCTTACTGTGTATTAGAATGGCAGCATGACTAGTTGCCATTAAGTCACTCTGTCAATGGAAACCATTTTTTTCCAACACAGTAATGATTGCTGTACCTGTCATTACCTCCAGATACTTCTGATACCATTTCACCAGTGCTTATGACTTACTTAAACATCATCCTATGTAAGAACTTATAAGATAAGGATGCTGAAGGTAGTGATAGGTGGCTGTGGATGGGCAACATGACCATCTGAGCAGCAGGATATTCAGATGTGCACCAGCAGCAAGCCATATTCAAGACCTAGATCTGCTACATGTTTGCCACTTGGCCAAAAGAGTTGATTTACTATTTAATTCACCCTTATGAATATTAATCTTCACACAATGAATGGTATATGGCAACAGGATAATAACTTAAAATATGCTACTAGTCCAATAGTGATATCTATAATAAATTAAAAACAGAAATAATACAGGTAAAAACAAATATCTAAAGTTGAAGTAGAAATGGAGATAGATAGCGAGAGCTACAGCTCAAATTCTAGACACCTGAAGTGAATAAAGATGCATATACTATATATATATAAAAAAAAAAAGGAAATAAATAAATACTAATGCATATAATAACACAATTAATTAAAGATGCACACATACTAAACAAAAAAAGTAAAGAAATAAATGGATAATTGACTAATTAGATAAATAAATGAATAATAATAATACACAAAATAAAACAACTGAAGCCATCCTTTGCTTAGAGTCACTCACCATCTGGCAAGGGTCTAGCAGTGCTGCCCTTGCCACGCTGCCGCCGCTTCTTGGCAGGGGGGACAGCGTGGCCAGACTCTCTCTCATCTCCCTCCGGCTCATCGTTGTCCTCATTTGGATCATTTTCGTCCTGCTCATCCTCCTCTTGGTCACTTTCTTGCTGCTCTACGCTTCTCTTGTGTGGACGGCCCCGACCCCGCTTAGCACTCTGCTGACCAACTGCCGGGTCATGCTGATCTTGTTTTCTCCCATGGGATGACTCTTTTTTCCCTTTACTTTTCTTTTTATTTCTTTCCTCTTCTTCCTCGTCTTCATTCTCTTCCTCCTCCTCCTCCTCCTCCTCCTCCTCTTCCTCCTCCTCTTCTGCCTCAACTTCCTCTTCCTCTTCCATTTCCTCTTCCTCTCCCTCATCTTCCTCTTCTTCAGAACCACTCTTATCCTTCACAGTTTCCTTTTTTATTTTCCCTTCTTTACTTGATTTCACTTCGTCACCTTCCACCTTCATGCCACCACTAACATTTGCTTTACAATTTTTGGAGTCCTGTGTTCCATCAAGAATTTGTTCAGCATTTTCTTCTTTTTTCTCCTCTTTCACTTTCTCACAACCAGGACTATTAACCTTTGCTGGTAATCCATCACGATGCTCGTCACCCACTGAGTTTTCCTCATTCACCTTCTTTCCATTTACACTAGCGTGCCTAGTATCAGCAAGGTCCTCTGACTGCTCCTCCTGGGATGTGGATTTTTCTGTTTTCTCAACTGATTCCACAGTCCTAAGACCATTTACTTTGGCCTCATCCCCTTCACACATTCCATCAACAGCCTTCACTTCTCCATCAGGCTTAATATCCTCCATTTCCTTAGAGGGTTTCAGCTCAGCAGCACTAGTATTTCTCTGACCTTCAGTTGCAACTGTTCCTCCACTCCCTCCCCCCTCCCCTTGTTTGTTTGCTTCTGAATTAGTTTCAGTTTCATCACCATTATTTCCGGCTTCACATTCAGCACCTGCGCCTTCTCCCCAGAAGTACATGACATCTTCCTCAATTGTTTCTCCTACTGAACCCTTAGTGCTATCATTCTCATCAAAATATTCCCACCATGGCTCTACTGTATGATATGGATCATTACCTGCCTCACAAGCTGCCCCTTCTCCATCACCTTTGATCAGCATCACTGGTTCTTCAATTGTTTCATTACCACAATCTTCTTTTGTATTTAAGGGAAGGTTTTCACTTGACTTATGCATAGAGGGTTTCAAACTGTCACCATCATGGCACTCCATTTTGCTGTCTCCATCAGATGTTGTTGTACCATCTATTTTGCCTACCTTGTCTGGAATGTGTGCATCTACTTTTGATGTTGCCTCTGTGGTAGGGGTGTGGTCCTTACTCTTGGTTTTGTTTACTTCCATGCTCTCCTTCTCCTGCTTTGTCATCTTATCTTCAGCATGAGAAGAGTTCCCACTAGCTTCCTTATTTTTTTCATCTTTAGAGTTACTATTTCCCTTGTCAGATTTATCCTGTGCAAGATTTTCAGATTGTGTTGATGACTTTGCATCATTATCTTTTTGATGATCCTTTACCTCGGATTGTGTAGATTTGACTGGAGGTAAATGTTCAATTTTTTCATCTTTTCTAGTTTCTACAACTTTGCCTGCAGGTAAACTTTCAACTTTTTCATCTTTTTTTTGTTCTTGTGTGACACAATCTTTTCCTTCTTTAGCTGCCTGAGGTAATGGTGGTGGTTGTGGTGGTGGTGGTGGATCAGATGGGGGTGCCTCTCGAGATGTGAAGTCTGATGCACGAGATTCTGAGTGAGATTCCAATGATGACATGTCAGAAAACTTAAACTTTTTCAGTGGTGGCTCAGTGGTGTTATCCTTAGTAGAGGATGGCAGCCCTCCTGTGGAGGATCGGATGACAGCTGGGGCAGGCTGGGAAATAGAGGAGCTAGGTGGCCTGATTGAGGGACCAACTAGTGACTCAATGCTCATCAACTTTGGAGCCTGCTGCTGCCTTGAGGGACCTACTCCAGATTCAGATGGAACTGAAGGGGCAGGTTTACTTATGGTTTTGTCTTCCCAAGCACGCTGAAAGGAGAAAGAATTGGTGGATGGCTTTATTTTTGTGTCCTCTGCAGGAATGTTATGTGATAGCTGCTCTTGCTTTTCTTCTTCTTTAGGATGTTTGTCTGCACTGAGAGGCAAACATGAAATAGTTTCCATCTTTTTCTCTGCTGCCTCTTCGGTCTTTGCTTCAACTTTTTCCTTCATTTTATTCAGCTTGTCCCAAACACTCTCCTTCTTTTTAGGTTCAGTTCTTTCTGCCAAGCCAAACTTGGGACCCTTGCTTTCAGATCCTTCCTGAGAACCTCTTTCTCGAACAAGCATGGTTTTCTTAGCAGCAATGTCAAGGCATAGCCCTTTAGTATCATCATCCACCTCCATGGGCTCTGGCATTTTCCCACTTTTCTTACCACACATCCCTTCATCTGCCTTCTTCTCTGTTATTTCTGTCACATTTTCTGCAGAGCCAGTTTTTTGTTGGTCAACCTGCAACCCTTTTTGGGACTGTATACCCTCAGCCTCTACTTTTCCTGTTTGTTCTACCTGTCCTTTAGATGCCTCTTCTTTCCCTTTGTCTTCACCCTTGTTCTTTGATTTATTATTATGTTTTTCACTCTCATGCTCCTGGCTGTTAGAAACCCTTTTGTCTATGGTTTCAGCTTTCTGCTCCCCTTCACTTTTAACTTTGTCTGGTTTCATGTCAGTGCCTCCTGCTGTTTCTTCTTTCTTCTCTCCTTCACTCTTACCCTTGTCTGTTTTCTTATCACTGTTTTCTATTTCAGGTTTTTTCTCTGCTTCATTCATAACCTTGTCTGCTTTTGCATCACAATTTTCAGCTATTTCTGCTTTCTTCTCTCCTTCACTCTTAACCTTGTCTATTTCCTTATGAGCTTTTCCTGGTACTTCAGCTCTTTCTCCTTCATTCTTATCCTTGTTAATTTTCTGATCAGCAATTTGTGATATTTCAGCTTCCTTCTCTGCTTCAGTCTTCATCTTATCTGTTTTTTCATTGGTGCTTTCTACTATTTCAGTCTTTAAACTGGTCTCCTTCTTGGTATTTTCCTTTACACACTTCTCTGTCTCACTTGGGGATTCAGTTTTCTTTTTCCCTTTCTCTGCTTCCCTTTCTGTCTTCAACCCCTCCTTCTCAGCTACCTGTCCCAATTTCTCAATGTCTGTTTCATTTCCTATTTCCATATCAGTCACTGTGTCTACCTTTCTCTCTTCAGTTTTATTGTCCACCTTTTTCTCTTCAGCTTTAAGTGTTAATTGTGTACTTCTCCCTTCACCCTTCAAGCTAAGCTCTTGTGTTTTAGCTTCTTTCCTTATCTGTTTTTCCTCTACTTCTTCTGAGGATGGTGAAAGTTTTGTGGAACTTTTCTCTGGCTTACCAAAGTCTTCTTTTGGCGCCTCAGACTGGGACACATCTAGCACCTCTTTGTCCTTAACCTTCACATCTACCACCTCTCCTGGCTTCTTTTCTTTTCCTAATTTACACTCTGTATCTACACTAGTTTCATTTCCCACATCTGACATTTCCTTTTCTACTTCCAATTTCTGTGTAACTCTCCCCTCTGACTCCTCCTCCCCCTCTTTTGTTAAGACCTTTTTCTCATCAACTTTTTCTTTTTTATCATTCTCTTTATCCTGGCCTGTGTCAATAACAGGTGAAGTTCGTCCACTAGGAACAGGAGTGGGAGCTTTACTGCCCACAGGGGTTGGAGCTTTACTATCCACAGGTGTTGGGGCTTCACTTAATCCCATAGGTGTAACAGTGCCACTGTGACTGCCTTCCACTGACATTTCTCTGCTGGCTCCTGGTGGAGACTCTGACTCTAGTTCTGCAATTAGAGTCACCAGCTCCTCCCTTGTGCTGTTGATAAAAAAAAAATATATGTAAATGTATTTCAGTATGGTTGAAGTAATTTACAAATTTCAAAATATAACTTTTTTTACAAATTTCACATCAAATCTTAGCCTCATAATAATACAGTGTACAAGAGTAATTACAAAAATAGGTCAAATAATGTATAGAAACACAAAAGTATTGTTTCACAACAGTTTCACCAAGGTATGATGAATTTTTAGTTAGCATGCATTACAATTTTGTAAGATATCATATAACAAATGAGGCATTGTTATCATCCTAGCATGGAAGAAAATGCCTTGCATGTTCATATTGTATCTGAACTATCTCACTTTTCTTTACTCAACTATTTGAACATCTCCATCTATGCATGCATGTATCTGCCTTCTTAATGTTAGTTGACCACACTTCACAGTCTCTGGCAGGTCTCCCACACAGGCCTAGATCTCTGAGGTCCTTCTAGACCACTTCATACTCCACATTTTCTTGGGTCTGTCTCTAAAAACTCTTATATTATGATCTCTAATTCTTTTTACCCATTATTCTCCACCATCCATTCATTCAACATGGCCATAACATTAAACTACCAGAGAGAGAGAGAGAGAGAGAGAGAGAGAGAGAGAGAGAGAGAGAGAGAGAGAGAGAGAGAGAGAGAGAGAGAGAGAGAGAGAGAGAGAGAGAGAGATTGAAATATATATATATATATATATATATATATATATATATATATATATATATATATATATATATATATATATATATATATATATATATATATATATATAATTCTGATTTACAATCCAATATATTTGATCCCAGTATTGTTTTTCAGTGATGCACAGGAAATACACATAATTATCTTTATCTCTACATGTTTATGCCTGTAGACACTGTCTTTCCTTACAAACCAGATACCAGATTTTCATTAGTAAAAAATGTTACACTTCCCATATGGCCCTGATAAAAGTGTCTCTTTGATCTAAGAGAAAGATCTGTAAGTGTCAATAAAGGTAACAATTCTTTGAATTTCCTTTATCTATAATTCCTGCCACTATGCTACAGCTGTATCTTCAACTATAACAATAACAACCTACATATAAATCAATACACAACTCTTCCAACACTAATCAGTACCACTCTATAAAGTTGCCCTCTCTTCATCAATAATAAAGCTTTGGAATATGAGTGATCTTATACCTTAAGAAGTACAATGACTACTAATAATTTCCTTTCTTAGTTTTTTCCCTGTAATCACTAATCAGTCTTTTCAAATAAATATTGTATAACTAAAAAGAAAAAACCGCACATGAATAAAATATGCAAAAAATACTAAAATTCAACAAGTGACATGAGCATCACATCAAACATCTGCTACATGATCTTTCCAAATCTCACAAAACACTTTGCACCTCACCTGGCCACAAGGGTCCACGTCTCCTCATCCTGGTCATCAGAGTACACCCGCAGGTTGGCACACTCATCCAGTTGGCACCAGTAGGAAACACCTTTCTTGTCCCGTCCACATGGCTGCAGACGTAATTCATTTGCACTAAGTGAATTTACCTTGTCCTTGAAGCTTTTGTAGAGATCAAACTGTGCCTCAAGGAGAGTCTGAAATGATGAAGAAAATACAAAGAAATTAGTTAGAAACCTTTATGTTAAACATTCCAATATTCAAGGTCACTACATTACAGTGCATTATTCCAAATCTGCATCATCCAAACATATAAATCATCAGTGTCTGTACACATAATTCTAAAATGAAAAATACATTCTGCTATTCAAAGCAGTACCAGCAAATATCTTCTGTGCCTACTCCTCCTTCTTGCCAAAGAATATTTATCATCATTTAACCACGCTTATTTAAATACCTCACTATCCACAAGAAGAAAAAATTTCACTATCTTACCAATCACTTCATTGTCATCTCACTTGAACACTGAACTCCATGCAAAGTACTACTCCTTTTATACTCTAACCTAATCTTAATTCAGTTCCTAATAGCATCCTTATACCACATTCAAAGAAACATCTTTCCAACTCTTGATCCCAAAGCATCGAGGAACAGCTGTAGCCACACACCTAGGGAATGTCAAGATGTGGCTATAGCTGCGTACACCTTCCCACCACACTTTTAAATTCTAGTGGCCATCATGTCTCTAAGCTATGTTGAGCTGCCATGTGTCATATTTTCACGCATTTGCAGTCTGGTTGCCCAGTGTCCTCAGTTACCTGCTGCCACTGTTAGAGATGAAATACCACCCAAGCACCTCCTGATCTCCACGCACTTGCACGCTCAAAAAAGCCACTTCCAAGACCCGTTGTTTGTCTGAAAGTGCCATAGAAAGAGCACTGGTAGAGTCTGAGAGCAGTGGGAGTAGCAATTTTGACTCAGATTAAGAAAATAATTACACTTATTGGAGGGAGGAGGATGTGATGCAGTCAGACCATAAGACAAGCAACTGCGATCTCTTGTGCATCACATAACTCATGGAAAAATAATGGGAAGAACTAAGCGTACAAGTGCAACTACCTCTACAACCTATTGCTTCTTGTTTTCCCTCTCCTCCAAGCAGATGCTAGCCTCCCACATGACCTGCTCTCTCAACCAGACTGAATTTCCACCAGTTACCAAACTATACAAAACAATGTTGTTGTCTTTTTAATCTCATTGTTGATTAGGATTGTGCTTTGTAATAAATTATTTTTTTCTCTAACAGTACAGACAAAGGATATACAGATTTTTCACAAATGATCATTTTTATAAAAGTACTTTTCCCAGACGTTTAGGAGCTAAATGCCAGAATCTGTAAATGCACAGGCAAGGGGAATTAATAACCTCACCACTTAGCACTCTGTAGTCATTGTGCAAATAATTAACCTTGTGACCAACACTGAGACACAGGGTTATCCACATCAGTCCAAAAAAAATAAAAATAAATAAATAAATAAATAAAAAATAAATAAATAAATAATAAATAAATAAAAAAAAAATTCTGAGCACTTTCAACTCTTTACATAAAAGTAATGTGGTAACTTCTTCCACCATGACAACAATAAATGAATATTCTCTCTCTCATTGTCCACAATTATATAACTAATCTGCAATCATCTCAAGTTGTGTAGTCTCTGTATCTATCTTATGCAATCTAATCTTGGATTTAGAGGTGCTTTCAACTCAACTCACTTTTGTCTTTGATTCATGTAGTTACCTTATTGTATTTTTTAACAAGATTCAGTGAAGCACATTAACCCTTAAACAACAGGCATCTTTTCCAGCTACCTCCACTCAGAAAGCAGGTTTTTAGAGAAATTACTCTTATTCTTAGTCATATACCATTTCATACTTGACCTAGAATCATGAAAGAAATACCATAAGAAGTGTCTATGGTTCTCTTTTGCAATGGTTGTAATGGCATTATAGTCAAAGTGTTTAAGCTCAACAAGGAGTGGAGATAGAATAACTATATCAACTCAGCCTCACAAGTGTGGTGGCCTGCATGTGTTCACCATGCTGGCTGTGGCACTGGCTGCAACTCACACACCTGCAGCTCCATCTTGTATTCACCATCTGCCCTCACTGTTCTCCCCATATCTCAAAATAAATATTATTCCACTGTGCCCTAGAAGTTCCAAAATGTGACTCCATGTCTTAGGAGTGAATGTAACCGGCTTTTGTTTATGTCTAACCATACATCAAGATGAGGGCAAACCACCTCAGTACTTCACCCTTGCTGTGTGTATACTGGCAGAGGGAAAAGTGATGGACAGCAGCTCTATATGTATTGCCAAATCATGTTCAAAACATTTCCTACGAGCTTCTCTTCGATTCATGGGGTAGATCCTATGATGCACACGTGTAACTGTTGGTTCCCACAGCTGTGCACTGGTGTGTCATTATAAGTTGTCCCATTTTTAAAACCCAATTTTCATTTCTTTTAAATTCATGTATACTATTTGCACTTGAAATCCATTCCACTAACCTATTATCTTAATTGGAAAACTGTACTTCTGCACATCCTTGTTTGGTTTCTTGCTGTCTTCATAAAAGTTTATAATCATTATTTCCTTTTCTTCATTTCACATTTGTACATAATCCCTTTTCCATCTTTCTTCCAGTTTGATTAATGGTCACTTTTCTAATCTTACTTCTTAGATTACTTTTGAAATTTGGTATCAATCTTGTCAATGATATTTCAACTTTCTAGTTAAACATGTTTCTTTAAATAAGGGTTCCACACCACAACAGTATATTCCAATGAGGGATATTTTGAAACATTAGTATTTTCTCTATTATCTGTTATCTACATTTGTGAAGGTCATTCTCATGTTTGGTAATAATGCACACATTTCTCATTTTTCATTTGTGTGTCTCTAAAACCAGTTCCTTATTGGTCATTGCTTCTAAGCCTGTACTACTACACAGGTCTTCTGTCAGTTCTTTCGGATTTGATCATAATACACCTCTCTGTGTTAAGCTCTTCTGTCAGTTCTTTCAGATTTGATCATAAGACATCTCTCTGTGTTAAGCTCTATCTCCCAACTGGTCAATCTGTTGGTCTTCCTGTAATATCTTGTGGCAGTTTTTTTTTTTTTTTTTTTTTTTGTCTGTGCTTATTTGTGTGTTCTTACCTAGTTATATATTTAAGGGATTGAGTCAAGCTTGTAATGTGGTCTTTTGAAATTAATTGGTCATACTTATCTCTGAAGGTATGAATGCTCCTTGCACACACAATTTCATCCATCAATGGATTCCACTGGCTGATTGCTTTGCCAGGAAAACTACATTTCATCACATTTTTCTTTGCTCCCCCCTGGCTCCCCCATTCTTTTTTTTTAACAATCTCTTACTGTGTCTTCTTAGTGTTGATTGTTGTAGTACCACGAAGTCCATGATAGTGATAATATCTTTTCCTTCAACGCATTCATACATCATGATCACATTACCAGATTTTCATCTCTAGTGTTGGGAGCTTCAGTTTGTCAAGCCTTTCTTTGTAGCTATGATATTTCAAGTCTGTTACCTATTTTGTTGCTGCTCTTTGCACTTTATCTCTATAACATGCTTCTTTCTTTTCAGATGTGGATATGTGTGTGTGTGTGTGTGTGTGTGTGTGTGTGTGTGTGTGTGTGTGTGTGTGTGTGTGTGTGTGTGTGTGTGTGTGTGTGTGTGTGTGTTTAGCTAACTGTAATTTGCAAGTCCTAGGCTACACTTGTGTGGTCCTGTCTCACACCTACATTTTATTCAGTCTTTCCTCAACAGGTGTTAATTTTTTGCATTTTGTTTATTCTAAACTTCTTTATTTCTATGAGGAAACCCATTTTCTTTGTGTTTTCCAGGCATCTCTCTCTTATTTACTTTTTAAATATAGTGTGTTCAGATTCTCTATTTCCTTGTTTACTTTTTTTTTTTTCCATATAAGAATTTGCAAATGGTTATCAAGTCTCTTTGTTCTCTTTTTTGCTGAATATATTTCTCTTAATATTCTTCAAAAGTTAGCATGTGTGTGCACATACATGCACTGTTCATAAATTGCATGTCTATATGAAAACATCTCAGCCCATGTATGTAACTCCACAACTAAGAGTACAAAATCATTCAATAGGATATGGACAGCAGTACTGTGGTAGTTTGTTCTCTACATGCTGGTTCTAATACAAACCATTGGAGCCCAAAGCCATACAAAACATTGCTTCTATATAACTTTCTATTGCTAAATACAAAATAATAACAAAGATCTAAGTACAAAATAATAGCAAAGATATTAGAGCTCAAAACATCACAAATCATCTTATGGTAATTGGTACAAACCAGCACTGTTCCCACACCAAAGATTCAACTCAGAGAGAACTACATCTTTTAAAAGCATTCTGTGGAGAGAAATCCTATGAAAACTTTTTAACTCATCAAAAGCAAGTCCTTTGTGTCATCTCCAATTATTAATCTACTCCCAGGTACTGAATCTACAGAAGTGTCTTCTCTACCCACACATGGCCATATATTGTCTGATGTGTGTGTGTGTGTGTGTGTGTGTGTGTGTGTGTGTGTGTGTGTGTGTGTGTGTGTGTGTGTGTGTGTGTGTGTGTGTGTGTGTGTGTGTGTGTGTGCCATGGGAAAAAGGTAAATTAGATAGCTGTTTTCAGTCAATCAATTTGCAATTATCACAAAGGTAATACAATATGAAAGTGGAATACTATTTAAATAACATATAATAAAGTACTGCTGTCAGAGTGAAAAGTATTTGTAAAATTGTTAATGAAAAGAAAGCTAAAACTTTGTGGATATGATTTTTTTCCTAAGAAGAGTAAAGAATTTTATTTTTGAGATCCACATACACAACAACAGACAGAGGCAATGTATTATGAGAATGAATAACAGTTTCTTGAGGAAATGAGGGAATTAATAACATCCAAGAGTAGTGTCACCAAATATCATCTTTCTTTTTCGTAAGGGGGGGAGAGGACATCCTCACATGGCCACAGCAGAATAGGAATGCAGTGAAATCTGGAGTATTGTGGTGGAACAATCAGTCTGCCTTATATTATTTACTGCTTGAAAAATGTCATGGTATTTATTAAGAAGATATAGGCTCATAATCATAATTTCATAATTTTCATCCCATATACTAACACAAATTGATCTTGGACCTAATTCACAAAATTGTAATCTGATTTAAGTAATCACTACACTATCCTGATTTAAGTTAGATCAGAATATATTAAAATTATCATATCAGGTTCAAATTCATAAAGGTTAGAATATGCTAGATTTAGGGGAAAATAATGAGACTGATTAACTGGAGTTTGTCTCCTTAAAAAAACATTGTTATGTGGTGTGGCCAAGTGAAAATGTATGAACAGGCTCAAGAAATTGAGACAAATTGACACACACCCAAATAAAGCAGGCTGGACAGTAGGTAAAAGTCCGACTAATAATAATAGTATGTCATGTTTATCCCATGCAGGCATGGTAGCACGGAAGGAGAAAGATGAGCAATGCAGAGAAAATATATAACATTATTAGAATGTACCAGTCACACATATGCAGCATTACTGCATAACAAGTGTCAGAAAAATAACATGACTAACATAAAGATGCTACATGTGGCAACATTGTCACTCAATGGGTATCACTGATCTACCTGAGTTGCTGAATACTCTTTGCTAACACCATATGCACATATTTTTTTTCTATTTAGACCAGGGATCTCCAAAAAGATCAACAGATTGATAACTATTAGGCTAATGAGCATAAGTGGATCAATAAATGTCTGGAAACCAATTGCTGCTATGTCAATAATGGAGGATTGACAGAGTATCACTAGGATCCATCAATGTTTTTGGAGTTTTGTAAAGCCTCATGTCAAGTCTGCAGTTATCCTGGAGGGGAGGAGGCTGCACAGGTTGGGAGATTCAGCAGACAGCAATGGCAGACTGGTGATCTCTATCAGTAATAGTATTCATAGTTAAAGCAATATTTAGTAACTATATTTCTTAGAATAAATGTTTGGATAACAATAATGATCTGAACCTTCATGAAGTAGTCAATGACCTACAAAGTTTGGAGATTCCTGGTCTAGATAATAAACAAAATTTTCAAAGTGGTAAAAATCTTAATCAAACTAATTTTGGATTCAAGTGCAAGAAAATGAAGTCATTGTCAGACACACTAACATGACAGGCATATAAAATCTCTTCTAGGAAAGCAACAAGCTTTTAAGAATACAAATTTTTGGATTTTCATCACTTTCTCATCTGGGATCTCCACAACTTTACAATAATGTTGTTTTAATTCCTTAATTAAGACCTGCATGGCAAACTCATTCAAAACAGACTGGTAGATCAAGCCCTATTTTGAGGAAGGAAAAGACTGGCACACCCAAGCAAAACCTCAATAAGAATAAGACAAAGTTTAGGATCAAAGCTCTGAAAGATTCTTACATGATATTGCCTCTAATATGAATGGAATGGATGAGAGTATATACACCAAAGCCTTGATATATCTCATAACAGAAAAGAACAAGTTGAGAGATGATGTAAAATGACAAATGCAGCATGATTCCTCAAAATTGTTGAATGACAAGAGTTAACCAAGGTATGATATGTGCTCTTGGGTGCAAAAGACAACTGTGTGTATAAGAGATATGGTGATGCAGAGAGAGAGAGAGAGAGAGAGAGAGAGAGAGAGAGAGAGAGAGAGAGAGAGAGAGAGAGAGAGAGAGAGAGAGAGAGAGAGAGAGAGAGAGAGAGAGAGAGAGAGAGAGAGAGAGAGAGAGAGAGAGAGAGAGAGTTGAGGGAAAAAATTTGTGCAAGGATGAGAAGCATGAACAAGCAATGACTCATTGCCACTGTCTCAAAGTTGTCAGGGACAGACTGCAAAGTAAACTATGCTAAAATACCCAAAATATTTAAATACACATCAATATTTAAGATTTTTCCTTAAACATCCTATATTGTCTATAAAGATATCCATCTTACCTTTAAAACGCGAATCTTAACTTCCAGTTTAGCTTTCTTGAAACCAAAGCGTTCCAGTTCCCAACCATCTTGATGAGAGTAGGAGTGTGCAAACCTTTGAAGACCCCTTTCCCAGCGATCCAACTTGACAGACTTGTTGATGCGTCTAAGAAGCTGACTCACACATTGTGAGACAATGGGGCTTACTGTGGAGAGAGAGAGAGAGAGAAAAAAAAAAAAAAAAAAAAAAAAAAAAAAGATATAGAAATGCAATCCATAGATACTGTAATAAATCCATAATGATAAAGTGTAAATATCTAGGGTAACCAACTCTTATCAGTCTCTTAAGAGAATGACTTTCCACTCTGAAGACACTTGCCAGGATTTTACATAATTGCAAAAAATTTTGATGAAGAGCTATGGAAGACCTTGCTTCCAAGCAGGAGTGGAAGGGTAGTGATTGTAATTGTTTTTTATGTAGGAGGGACACTGGCGAAAAAAAAAAAAAAAAAAAAAAAAAAAAAAAAAAAATGCCAGTCCCAGAAAAGGATCCAAAGCAGTAGTAAAAAATTGAAGGCTATTTGTCTTGAAACCTCCCTCTTGAAGGAATTCAAGTCACAGGAAGGTAGAAATACAAAAGCAGGCAGGAAATTCTGGAGTTTACCAGAGAAAGGGATGAATGATTGAGAATACTGGTTAACTCTTGCATTAGAGAGGTGGACAGAATAGGCATGAGAGAAAGAAGAAAGTCTTGTGCAGCGAGGCCATGGGAGGAGGGGAGGTGGGGAGGGTGGGGGTGAGAAAAACTGGTGGAGACATCTCAGAATGCCTAACTTCACAAAAGCTGTTTTAGCTAGAGATGAGATGTGAAGTTTCCAGTTCAGATTATAAGTAAAGGACAGACTTAGGATGTTCAATGTAGAAGAGGGGGACAGTTGAGTGTCACTGAAGAAGAGTGGATAGTTGTCTGGAAGGCTGTGTCAAGTTGACAGATGGAGGAATTGAGTTTTTGAGGCATTGAACAATACCAAGTTTGCTTTACCCCAATCATAAATTTAAGAAAGATCAGAAGTCAGGCATTCTGTGGCTTCTCTGCGTGAAATGTTTACTTCCTGAAGGGTTGGACATCTATGAAAAGATGTGGAGAAGTGCACTCCTGTGCAATTATATAAGTGTGAATTTGAATGTGCTTCCCCCAAGAGATTTTTTCTTGGACAGAGACTGGGACAGGGCTGAGGTAAATCTCTAGAGTTTGTACCATAAAATCATATCCAAGATCAGAAAACATTTACATTTCAAACTGTTCTTGTGTCATGTGATGCAATAAACGTCAATAAGCATTAAGTATGTATAAGATCACAGCTGTTGTAGAAAGTGGGTTTTGACAGGGAAATACTGTACACTTCTGTATTTCTGTATTAGTTTGCATAAAGTTCATACACTGTTACAAGTGTAGATTATGATTAAACATCTAAACAAATGAATCATTTTAATTTTCCTCAATCTCTTCCTAAAGTCTCCAAGATCCTCAAGCCTGCTGGAGAGAGCAAAAGATGCACATATTTTGCACAACTCATTAATCTCAGTTATAATTCTCACTTCTTTATCATCATACTCTTAATCATATATGTAATTTTTTTTAGTTCTATCTCTGCTAACACTACCCAATTTTAATAACTTCAAAAAATATACAATATGCCTTGGTAACATGGTGGTAGGACCAGCAGAGGTACTGAGAATGATGTGGCCCTTGAGCCAATACAGGATGGGATCTGTCTGATTACATATGGTTGGATAGGTAAGATCAAATTAGCTTACTTAGATGGATTAGGAATCCTAGTTAATAAAAGACAAGATCACTACATGACATGTCACTATCATGGAGGGTGGCACTAGAGTTTGTGAACAGTATTGTTGCAGAAGGTGCTTCTGCATTTACCATTAACACAATAAAATTAATAAATATGGTTATATATATATATTAATAAATAAGAGATAGCATACTGTACCAGTCTGGTTCAGAAACACTAACACAACAAAGAATGTATTAGCACTGGTCAATGTTATTTTACCAGTATATTATCTTTATTCCTCTCTGGTCATTATCTTTATCATGATATGCATGCCTCTAGCAAGCCTCTTCTATTGCTATCAATACTATAACAACTACCTACTATCACTTTGTTACATGGGGCAACTTATCAACCTAAACACTAACTTATAAAATTACTAGAGGTTCAAATCTCATAAAAATAATTCTGATGATAACTGTTATCGTCCAACCGTCTAAGGCAAGTCTGGTCTCCACCCTTTCATGGCTAGCAACTAATAGTCACATCAATATCTACAACACACCTAAAGGGGTTCATAACATATCCATACAACTTCACTGACAGTCCCTTTATAATACTGCCATGTAGATGCTGTCATAATTTGATGGTAATGTTGTTTTAATAAAGAACGCATGGTGTAGATCTCATGTAGTACTGTCAATTCCATCTATCCTGCCAGCAGCTGCAACTTACCCTAATCTCCTGATTCGATGACATTATCTTTTCAAGATCTAAGTTTATCTTTAATGTAACTTTTATAACATCTTACTTTTCACTCAAGCATTATTATCCTTTTCAAACTAACAATATACTATTTCCACAAGGCTTTATGACAGCAGCACCCCTGGTGTGTGTGTGTGTGTGTCATGACTTTGTCACACTACACGTACATTACACGTGTACTCGCATACAAAATCTCCCTTTGACACAACAATTATTTTAACATTAGCGACGCAATCAAGAATGTTGCTGGCCTATCCTAACTGTGCCATACCATATCCTTCCCCGTGGAGGAAACGCCCCCTTTTACCCCTGGACATGCAGCCTGCGTTAGTGACAACCCACAGTAACACATCAGGCATTCTAACAAACTAGGCTGAGAATGTACACAATGTTTCCTAACCATTATTTGTTTGAGTTCTGTGTCTACAATGTTTTCTCGTCCATTTAAATGATGAAAACCTTTGGATCTCGCTCGCAACAGATATATTTCAGCCCATGCGTCCCCCTGGTTGTTGGTGGGGCTGATGCCATCGCCTTAATGAAGAGTAAATGTGTGAAATAGCATCATGAGGCCTGTAGTGGGGGTGGCGAGTCAAGGCACAGAGGTGGAGGGGATGCTGCACCATTACGAGGCCGCGGCTTACCGTTATCTGTGTCTTCTAGTGAACTTTGGAGCTCGCCTATGTTGGGAAGAGTTAACCCTAGCTTCTCTCCAAATTTCTCGACAAAAGAACATATTACGGCGAAATCTGCGTGGCTGGTACACAAGTCCTCATCATTGGACGCCATTTTCACATTGACGTCAATAAACGCCACAAAAACAAACCCTTGATGGTAGCGTCTCCAGGAAGACAAAGGAGCATCGCTAACACTGACTCCTCTTCCACACTCCAGCCGCTGATCCAGTCGTATGTGTGTGAGGTCCAACGCTCTTGCCTGCAGCCCAGCCTATTACTTATAAGGCTTCATCGGCGTCTATTTGTTTTCCACCACAAATCTTTGAGGAACCAAAACGGAACATCAATACTGTCCTCTTGACCATTTCTAGGTGGCATCTTTCTTGCCCATTTGTTTTTATATTCATATGCTGTTCATTTAGGCTTTAATCGTTCATTAGATGCCCATGATTGTGAAGCAAATTAGAACATCAATATTTATCCAGACACGACTATGTTTCATTTGAATTTATACACAGCGTAGCTTATTGTTTTGCGAGCACATCTTGCTCCCTTCCCATATATATATATATATATATATATATATATATATATATATATATATATATATATATATATATATATATATATATATATATATATATATATATATATATATATATATATATATTGCGTGAGGGAATATCTTGAAGTTTTAATTATCACCTGGAAGTTATTGAGCTATAAGGATGAAAATTTGTCAGTATAATCATCAATCATTATGTGCATGATTATGCAAACTGCAAAATAACTACGTAGTTCTCATTTTTTTTTTTTTTCTTATAAGTGGCGCTTGAAGTCAATAATTTACAAGATGGAGAATATTGAGTTTCGCAGCGTGATATTTTTTTTTTCTGTATTTGAAGTTTTACATTGCCCGGGGAATCCACAATGAAATTAAGGCTGTGTATGGTAAGGATTGCCCGTCATATTACCCTGTTATGAGGAGGACAAGGAATTTCCAAATTGGCCACATGACCAATACGCGGCATCACTTAGTTTATGGATGATATGCGACCACAATGAAGAAAGCGGAGAATCTTAACATGGATGACCGACGAGAAACCATCCACGTAGTCACTCGTGATAGTGGCAGTGTCTGGAAAATCATTCACCATGAACTGCTCGGCACACTTGGCCCTGCACTTGTTAACTCCTCAGAGGCAAACACGGCGTGAGTTGTCAAGACAGATATTGACTCTTCTGAGCAAGACGGAGAGGATTTCTTTGGTCTATAGGTAAAACTACGGACGAATGTTGGATATACCTGCGTGCGGAAACCAGAGATGAACAATGGATGGGATCACACTACATACCATGCTGCCATGCCGCCGTTTTTTTTTTTTTTTTTTTTTATAATCATCCTCACAGACCATCTTGCCAAGGGTCAGACCATCATTACCGTATACTAATGCACACTTCTGAATTAGATGTGAAATGCTAAGAAGAAGAAACGCCGTGGTTTGCTCACCAAAGTCGTCCATTTCCTTGTCAACATGTACTCCCGCTCATTCATATCAAACTGTAGCTGTGGGACCAAGGCGATGTGGCTGTGATATCTTGCCACATCGCTTCCCAAGCGACTTTTTCTTGTTTCAGAGATGAAAAATCCACTGCGGGGTCGGCGGTTTGTTGACACATGACATAAGTCAAGAAGAGGAACAGTGGTTTTCAACTTTTCATTGCAGTGGCGGTCTGCGGAAGGTCAAGAAAGGGGGGTGGCGGGAATTTGATTGGAGGATTATTATGCAAACAAATCTTAAAGACTACAAAACAGTCTCTCTCTCTCTCTCTCTCTCTCTCTCTCTCTCTCTTATGTAAGAGGGCCATCGGCCATCACTTCACGGTGACAATTAAAGCTATGATACCCCTCGTATACGTATACTTAGCCTGAGGCTTCGTACACCCAAATAAAAACCAGCCTTGGTGAGAGCAAGGTATATTGCACTGTACTGTTTCAACTCTGATAAACAAACACAAGCCTTCTGGACGAGGTGTGCGCAGTGATGGTGATGGGGATATATTTCTATTATTTTTAAGGCGTTATGAGAACACACACACACACACACACACACACACACACACACAAAGGGGGAAATAAAGTGGAACCATTAAATTATAGACCGATGTCACTAACAAGTACTGTAAGCAAGCTTTATGAAATAGTAATTAAAGAGAGATGAGTGGAATATTTAGAAGATGAAAAGATAATTACAGAAAAGCAATTTGGATTCAGGAAAGGGAGATCCTGAGTCACAAAATCTTGTGAGCTTTTAAACGAGAGTAATGGATGGAGTGCAAGAGAGGGACGATGGGTTGATGCGGTATACCTGGATCTCAAAAAAACATTCGATAAAGTTCCCCATAAAAGTCTTATGTGGAAGCTAGAGAATGGAAAACTAAAGGGAGCAACATTGAGATGGGTGGAGGCTTATTTACAATGAGGGAAATGAGAACAGTAATCAGAGACACTAATTAAAGTCGGAGCAAAGTAACAAGTGGGGTACCGGAAAAATCTGTGTTGGCACCTATTATGTTTCAAATATATGTAAATGATATGACAGATAATCTAAATAGTTATATAAACCTGTTTGCTGATGATGCAAAAATAATGAAAATAAAGGATGAAAATGACTGCAAGGGGTTACAAAAGGATACTGACAAGATACATGCATGGAGCCAAAGATGGAAACTAAAATTTAATGCCAGAAAATGCCACGTGTTGGAAATTAGAAAAAAAGTAAAAAGAGACCTTCGTGAAAGTAGAAAATGGGAGGAGAAATAACAATGAAAAGTAACGAAGAAAAAGATTTGTGAGTAATGATTCAGGACATACTCGTACTATCATCCGAAAGACATTACAGCTTGTTAACAAATATAAATGTGGCGTTTAACTATTTAACTAAAGAAATTATGAAGAAAATTATAACAAACATGATACGTCCTAAATTGGAATACGCAGCAGTAGTTTGGGCTTCACATTGAAAAAAGAGATATACGGAAACGACAGAATACAGAGGATAGCGACGAAGATAGTACCAGAATTGAAAGACTTAAGCTATGAAGAAAAACTTGAAGAGATGGGTTTATCAACACTATAAGAGAGAAGAGAAAGAGGAGACCTGATAACAATGTACGAGTACAAATTAGTAAACAATATAGAGAGAACAGATAGAAATGACTTGGTACTACGGATGGAGGAGGGAGAGAAACAGACGAGAGGCATGGGAAGAAAATAAAGAGTGGATGTTCAAGCGACATCAAGAAATACAACTTCCCGTATAGAATTATTGAAATCTGAAATGATTTGAAAGAAGAGGTGGTTGCGGCATAAAGTGTACACATTACACTTGTTTAAAGAGAAACTGGATAAATATGGCTATGGAGACAGGGCAAAATGAGCTTTGGCTTGTGCCCTGTACAATACAACTAGGTAAATTCAACTAGGTAAACACACACACACACACACACACACACACACACACACACAAATGAGAAGTTTCTGCTGGTTTCTGGCAATACAAAGTTAATTATGTTACATATGGAGCTTGGAGATTCAGTTGAAACCAAGTTAACAAAAGAACTTTATGAAAAGTATGAAGCATGTCTAAAACATATGATTCCAAAGCATATATTTTCATAAAATAATTGAAGAACTAAAAGAATTTAACTTCAAAATCACGACATGATTATTACATTCTCAATAAGTAAGAAATTCTTCAATGTGGAGGTGTCGTCACGTAGATTTGGAAGACGTGCAGTCATCGCCACAGACAGATTGATTACAAGTACATTAATGTCTACTAGTGTCACTTAACTAAAATTTGCATCTTGCGACCTCTTATTTCTAAACGGGCATCAAAAGTAGCATTTCATCTATTAGACACAATTCCTTTAATTGGCGTTCCTGCAGTTTTGTAGAGTGGCAATTGTTCAGAGTTCACAGCGGAAATAATCAGGGAGTTAAAAGAACTGTGGCCTCGGTTTATCCTTATTCGAGGAAAGCCAAGACACCCACAAAGCCAAGGATCTGTAGAACGAGCAAACAGTAACGTTATAAGAACATGTTGATTGCATGGATGACGGAAATACGAGATTGGTCATGTGAACTTGGTCTTTTATTTGTGCAGAATATGAAAAATTCTCCTTATCATTCAGGAATGAAGCACACCCCATTCACTGCAGTGTTTGATACAAAGCCAAAAGTAGGGCTGACATCGTCTAGTCTACCAAGTGAAGTTAATGAGAAGCTTCAAACAAAGGATGACCTACCGAGCTTTTATGATCACTTTCCTGGAGGTTTTCTCGAACCCCCGAAACACTTGAAGCCTGGCTGATCAGCAGCCGATATGGACAAGCCACACTCCTACAGAGATTCCAGCAGAATCACCAGTCTCAATTACTATCAGCAGTGATGCTGACGAACTAGAACCTGGCAACTTCCATCACTGTAGTCCTTACTCCGGTGGCCAGAATAGAGGAGTGTCTCAAGATGCTGGATGCCAAAGTTCCTTGTCGCCTCTATCTTCTCGTCAGTGCAATATAAATGAGCAAATTATTTGAGCTAGAGATACACAGGTGTTACAGGAGGAACACATGGTAAAACGCGGCCGTATGAACTTGAAATATGGTAAAATTGGCGATAATGTTGCGATTCTAATTCCAAGCGTGGATAGCGATAAGGGAGACCCCCGTAACGTACCTTGGGTGTCATCATTGACCCCAATAAAAATTGCTTGTACACAATAGCTGTCAAGAGTGGAATTTTCAAGGATAAATGTTAAATAAATAACTTCGATTTGTGCCCACAAATCCTATCAACCACACAAGATCAAAGTTAGAATAAGTGTTTGTCTCTTAGTGAAGCACTCAAAAGTTCAGCAGGTGGGAGTCACGGATATCTCAAATGTACGTGTAGTCACAATGCAAAGAAGTGGAGCACAAACCAGTGAAAATGTTTTAGAGAGAAATTTGAGAGTAAGTAAACATAAATTCTTATTTTATCTGCAAATCTTATCGTATCTAATAAAAAAATAATAATAAATGGCGGGCTTTTATACAAATAACAATTTCTTATACTGAATAAAGTATCTGAAATAAAAAGAGATTTCATATAATAACTAAAAATTCTAGGCATTTCACGAAATCTCTAATTTCACTGTAATACACACACACACACACACACACACACACACACACACACACACACACACACACACACACACATATATATATATATATATATATATATATATATATATATATATATATATATATATATATATATATATATATATATATATATATATATATATATATATATATATATATATATATATATATATATATATATCAGCATACAACCTGTACTCGTATGACGACAATGAAGATTATTCTTCCCAAACCTAACTTATTAACTGATATCTGTTGGTTGATCGTCTATCTGTCTGTGTGTCCCTACATATATGGGAAGCCTGTTCCTAAGATCTTCAAGACCGCAACGAAGTTAATATTTATTCATGATTTTGCATTCCCTTCTTTCATGACCTGTAATGACCCCGCGCATAAGGGAGCCTCTCTATAGTCCACTTGCCTTGATCGTCTCAGACTCCTTAATATCTTTTTCATATACTTAAGCAACTTTGTTTTCCCATTCTACTGATGACTTACCATGAATGGAAATTCAAACCAGATAAAAAAAAAAAAAAAAAGACGTGTCACACAGAACGTCACTTCACCCTCACCCAGACTTTTATGCACTTAAGAATCTTAACATCAGTTGCAATATATTAGTAGCAATACCTTTTATTGTTGGTGAGAATATTGATATGAACAACAGCTTTCATTGCGCATAAGAATCTAGACATAAGCAGTGACAATAGTAGTAGTATCGTTAATTACATACTAGACATAACAAGGGCAGCTACACCAAGTGCACGACGTGATGAAAAGGGTTGGGGGGTGGAGGGAAATCCAAAAATCACTGCTTGTTGGATGGATATTCGTGTTCGCCAGCCTTTAAATTAAAAATGTGTTCAAGAGATACGTACAAAATCGTGCCACTGGGGCGGTGTTGTGTAAATTTGATTCCGTGTCAAAATTGCTCTCCGGAAGACACCACTGCGTATGCGCACTCAGGAGAGTTTTGGTTCAGCACAACACATTCCGTCAACATTTCATGAATACCTCAATACCCATGCAAACACGGGACCGACTATTGTGAGTCAGTGAGAAGAGACACACATTTCGCAGGCGAATCGAAGAGACGACTCTTATCTGCGCCCTTAGAAGGTAGACAACATGTATGCTGCTGTGGGTGCGATGCGAACGGGTTATATCTGAATTTAGTACGAAACTAGTAAGAAGACATTTCAAATGAGTAATAACAGAGTATCAAGCCTTACTTAATGTACTAGTCCACTGAGTTCTAGATCCACAAATTTACGTTGTACCAATAACGGCATGGAATTGTTTGTGATGTTAAAGCAAGGAAACGAGAATTATGAATGAATGTCAGTGAGGCCATAACATATTTGAACCATATAATGACTATCTTCATTTCAGTCTTTTACAGGTGTAATTGTATGAGAACTCGAAATATTATATACTATACATGCCAGACATTCATAGTGCTGTGTGATCATGAAGTCTTTCCCTGATTATGAACTTCTATGAAACAACACATATAATTTTTTTAAACTTATTTATAACCTGTCTATAAATTATTATTATTATTATTATTATTATTATTATTATTATTATTATTATTATTATTATTATTATTATTATTATTGATTAATTAATTAATTATTTTTTTAATTTATTCATCTATTTATTTTATTTTATTCTATTTGTTTATTTATTTATTTATTATTTTGCATTCACATGTGAACTTCAGTGAACTTTAACGTGCACCTTTTTTGCTCGGAGTATCTCATCAAATTGCTTCAGTTATCCTTTGTTGCGAAATTCGAAGATCGCGAGTCGGTGAACGCAGTCCTTCTACTACAAGTTCATATACCCCCCTCTGAAAGCAAGGGCAACTGAAGCAAATGGATCTATTACAGTTGAGATTCTTCAGAGCACAATGCGCGAAGTGTGCTACACATGTCAACTATGATTCTTTTTTTTTTTTCAGTAAATTTGCTAATTCATTACCTTCTCCACGTTTTTCCTGTCTCCATGTTCGGTCAAGGGATATTCTTTTTTTTCCCTTGACAATTCAGAAGCCTTCATTTTCAAACTTTAGATAGAAGACACTAATAACAAGTACTTCCCTTTAGTGATAGAAGAAAATTAATTTTCATATAATTTTGTTTATAAAAAACACTCCATCATATTGCTATTGAATTCATTATCATGATCATCCTACTCTAGACTGTGTGGAGTCATTTGTAATAAATTAGGAAAAAATACCCTGTTTAACTTCATGCCAATATACTCAAGACATAATGCTTTACAGGAAGCTGTGCAGTTTCCAGCTAATTATTTAAAGAACTAATAAAAGTAAAGTTTTACTGAGGAATCTGAAAATTTGTGTGATACTTGTAATGGGTTCATATTGAGAGTAATAATTAGTCCTTGTAACATGATGCCTATAATCTTATTCCACAGTTTGTTCAAGTAAAGGCTTATTGTCAAAGTGTAGTACATTTAACCACCATGAAGATAGGATAGCCATCTTAAAAAAAATAAAAAAATAAAAATAAATAAATAAATAAATAAATAAATAAATAAATAAATAAAAGTAAATAAATAAATAATAAATAAATAAATAAATAAATAAAGATAATAAAGAGATAAAGAAATGAAATGAAAAATAAAGGTTAAAAAAAAAATTCACATATCATTTTCATCTTATGCAGCAGGAAAAATAAAAATCTATTTAAGAATTTGGTGTAATCTTATTCAACTTATGTATCACTGTATAAGTGTACATACTTATGGAATGTTTATTTGACTTTGACTTTCAAAACATATTTTAAACAACTTTGTGACATGCATCTAGCTATATGAAACAAGGCCTCACCATTTCTCAGGCACCATTAAAGAGGCACGTATGAATTTCCTTCATCTTTCATTTGTACCAACCATCATCAAACTCACTGTATTGGGCACCTTAATACTACTTCAGATGAAGGTGTACCATTATATGATACTTTTCATATGCCACATTAAATGCAGTGATTTTAATTATGATGTATAACCTTTTTCATATAATAATCTTTAAGATAACAACCACTGTCATTTATGGGTACTATATGCTACATCAACTCAGGTAGGTCTTGGATTGGAATTTTTGTACAATGCAAAGTTTCTGAAGCTCCTGTGAAGCCATACTTGCATTGGGTAACATTACCATTACTAATAAATACTTAATTACATAATAAATAGTTAACAGCCTTTATCATGTGTACATTTGGGAAAAGTACCTAAACTGAGAATATATGAAAGTTTTCAGAAAGTATAGCTATGGCTTCTATCATATGAAAATTATTACCACACCAGTAAAGTTAGAAGCACATAAAGAATTAAAAGTCTTACATTTAAGAAAAATATTCCATAACACTCTTATTCCTCATCTTCCCCATGTATATGAATGACAAACTTAGAAAGCAATGCTTTTATTTCATTTATTCTTTTTTTTTCAAAATTCATGATTTTTATTTATGATTTAGATACTTTTTAGAGTATGTACACCATAAATGTATGACGTTTCGCATTAGCCTACAGTAACCATTTACAGCAATAAATCACAGACAATAATGTTTTGCTGGTAAGGTGGTGAGAAAATATTGTATAAATATGCTACATGTTTACATTTACTTCTAACATCAAACATATATATTACATAAAAGAAAAAAAAAATGCACATGTGAAGCTAAAACAAAGGTTTATTACATCAGGAACTTGGACAAAGCACTGTATAATGTGAAAAAAATTACTGGTTGATTCATCTTCTCTCAGGGTAAAAGTAAAATTGGGGGCATATGTTAAATATATATGTATAAAGCTTTGTGCAGCTTTGATGCTCATCTCCGTCTCATTGTCCCTTGAGCCTTTGGTGGATGATATGTATCCCTTACTCTAGGACACAGGGCTGGCCTCAGGCTTCCCCAGATACCAATTTACTGACCAACATGACGGAGGGATGAACAAGGCCCCTAATAACTGCACCATGGAGAATCTATTTTTAACTTGGGGAGTGATAAAAAGTAATTCCTAATCCAAAGAATGCAGTTCCAATGGAGAAGGTACCAGACTGAAGTATCTACAGTACAAAATCAAAGATAGAAAATACAAAGATGGAAAAATAAGACAAAGCTTTTTTGTTATGAAAGAGCTAATGCCACATATAGTATAATATAGATGCAGGATGTTCCAGTTATAATATTCAAAATTTTAAAAGATGATTTTGGGGTCATTTTAGGCATGTTTTCTTGTATGACAAAAATTTATATCATCAATTATTAAAAAGACTATTAGATCAGTGTTTTTTTATCCTCCCTTCCCTGTAATGCAAGCAGACTCACCCAGCCCTCCAATACTCATACAGGAGGATGGGAAGTGAAGTGAAGTGAAATGAAGTGTCAGTCATATGACTTTTTGTAGTTGACAAGCAAACTTTTTCCACAGAAGAAAACATGCTTGGAGTGACACCACAATTCATCTCCTATAGTTTCACTTATTATAAATAGAAATGAAACATCATATAAAAAAGAAAAAGAAAAAAAAAAAAAAAAAGAAAAAAAAAAAAAAAAAAAAAAAAAAAAAATAATATATATATATATATATATATATATATATATATATATATATATATATATATATATATATATATATATATATATATATATATATATATATATATATATATATATATATATATATATATATAATAAAAAAATAAATAAATAAATAAAATAAAATTAAATAAATAAATAAATAAATAAATAATAGGAGATCTCATAGTGTGACAACAGCTACATTTTTTTCCTTTCTAAGCATGCTACACCCCCAGAACATTTGTGCTACTTCAATAATAGTAATATTTAAAAAAATAATGAAGAAAATATTAATTTGAGGAGATTAATAACTTCAATCTTGGTGATATTCTGACATCACATCTGAAAATTATTTTCTATGTCATCAAGAATATATGCATTTTATATCTAGTAGGAGCCAGGTTTGAGAAAATTATTTGCCAATGCTTCATACCACATATTCTTTTGTTATCAAGTTTTAAAAACAATAAATAAATATAACAAATAAATTTTCAAAGAAACAAATATGAAATATGCTTAGAAATTTTAAGACAACTGCTTCTATAAATACACTTGCTTTCTACAGGGTGTGTTAACCAACAAGGCTAAGATCTTTATGAAGTAAATATGTATAGTCATTGCAGGCTATGCTGATCTAGGAGCCATGATCCCACAGCCTCCTCCCATTTCAAGTAAAACATTTTATTGGCACACTCATCATGTTCTTGCCACTTCTCCAAAGTTTAAAATCTAAGATATTTTTAGTCACCTTGTCAATTACCTTTACCCCAAGTTTTTTTTTTTTTTTTTAATTATTACTAGGAAAACAATAGTAATGTTTTAGGTAATAACCTTAAAATAATCATGGAAACAAACATTATTTACACAAACTAATAATATGACATCAACATGGGTCACAGGAAACATGGTGTCTTAACAGTCATATGGATGTTTTTATGTAAATAATGTGTTTGTTTCAATAAATTTTCTAAAAAGTTAATACTTTATTATTATAGTATTACTGTTTTCCTATTGATATATTTAATAAAAAAAATCAATTAACGGCAAAGCTAATTGACAAGGTGACTGAAAATGTGCATCTTAAATATGAAATTTGGTAAAGTGTGGTTACAAGTGTAAATGATGTGTGAATGTGTGGTGTCTTGTCTAGGCCATCACATGCAGGATGCCAGCCTGGTACAAAGACAGATAGATAGGTAAAGTGGCAAGGGCATTATGACTGCACCAATCAGATATTCTGTTGAGAGTGGGATGGAGGCAAGGAGTGTGCCTTCTAGATCACATTAGCCTACACCAACTACAGGAATTGTGATCATATTCTCCTTTACAGTTATCTAAACATTAAAATGTATATATCTACATATTTGGTGTTTCTTGTAATCAGTGTATGTTAGGTGGAAAAAAAAAAGAAAAAAAGAAAGAATCAATAGAAACAAAATCCTGAACAGTTTGTGACCACCATCCAGTGAGAAATTCCTCATGTGCAGGTTTGATCCAGCCATTACATTAAGCCATAATGCCCTGGAAACACTACACACACCCTACTCAGGATATTTCAGGTGACACAACTATACATCATATTCATCTTTCCTGCTGTTTTTTCTTTTTTTTTTTTTTTAATGCTAGAGTTAAGTTTGCTTTGACAAGCAAGTTGCAGTAACTGACATATGAACACATCTCTTGTTCAGGTAAGAACCATGTGTGTATATGGAGATTCCAACATGTCTGGATCATTCACTGCTCACTGTGACCTCTCACCCACAGATAAAAGTGAGTCACAAGCACAAATGTGATGGTACACATATTATACAATGGAAATTACACAGGCACATATGCTTGATTGGTTATGTACTAAACAGTCTGCTCACAACAATGTAATACCAGTTTGCTCCACTCCAAAAGTTGTTTCACTTTGTTAGAAAGTGTGATGTGCCAGCATTAGGCCATTGCACCTAGAGGTTTTGGGTGAAAGTCTTCAACTCAGTGTCTCAGTCACATTAGTTGGTCACAATATTGTATAAATAGTACATTCTTAGTAGAAAAATAAATGAAGTTAATGTGAGAAAGTGAATCCATACTAATTATTGTTTTCATAATTTCCATATTTCATTGGTATACTTTTTTTAAGATTCCTAATTGATATTATCTCTCTCTCTCTCTCTCTCTCTCTCTCTCTCTCTCTCTCTCTCTCTCTCTCTCTCTCTCTCTCTCTCTCTCTCTCTCTCTTTCTCCTATTTTGTAAAAAAAAAGAAAAAAAAAAAGTCAAAATAAAGATATAATCATGCTGAAGCTTTAAACAGTATTCATGTAATTACATTTACCATACCCAGAGACTTGAAGTGATGATATATAAATATCAATCACTTTACCATTTTTTGTGTGGACAATATTGGTGATGTTGTGAACTCTTCAGGTGATGGCAGTTGAAGCTTAACCACTCTCCACCTTGGTTACATGTGGAGGATCTCCTCCCTAATAGACAAGGAAAACAGTATTAAACAAATATAAATTTACTATGATATGACAAGAAACAGTTATAGTTATGATTCTCTCTGACAGGATATATATATATATATATATATATATATATATATATATATATATATATATATATATATATATATATATATATATATATATATATATATATATATATATATATATATATATATATATATATATATATATATATATATATATACATACATTAACTACAGAACTATCACCACTTGGGACTTTTTTTAAGCTCCTGCCATACTTCAGTACAAAGAAACATATAACACAAGAAACAACACACAGATCTCCTAATTCTACACTATATTTTCTTTACTTGCCAAAAGCTTACTGATTAGAAAAAGGATATTTTTCACATAATACTAATACTACTGTTTCCAAATTTCACTAAGCAAGTTGCTAAAGCAAAGAGATTATTTCAGTACTGTATTTCTGTGACTAGGAAGTGAGGTGTGAAATAATGAAAGGCAGAGCATAGTGATTAATTTTACAACAGAGATGTTTGGAGAGTTAAAGTAAGGATTCTCACAATTGCTTATCTATCAATACAAGGTGACTAAACAGATAGAAGGATACACATGTGAGAAGGGTTACAGGGACAAATGATAGAGACTTGAGACAACCTTGAGAGAGTGTGTTGTGTGAAGTTCAAGGCCACTGCATGCCATTAGTAAAAACTTTGGCATAGGGAGGTGCCAGTAAGCTGCACACATACACACACACACACACACACACACATACACTATTAGAATTAGGTCCAATGTCCCTTTGGCAAATGTTTTTTTTGTAACTGAATGAGGTAAATATAGGTAAGAATATGAATTTAGGAAGGGGCAACATTTAAATGTTAGTTTAAAAACAAAATAATATTAAGAATTCTAGGAGAGAGAGAGAGAGAGAGAGAGAGAGAGAGAGAGAGAGAGAGAGAGAGAGAGAGAGAGAGAGAGAG
>NC_087153.1:13677500-13695000 GCF_035594125.1 Scylla paramamosain
AACTTGACAAACTAGCCATGGTGCCATAAGCCAGTGTGGTGTGGTGTGTGGCCTAATGCCCTCTAACCATTAGGGAGGCCTTTGTTCTGCAATAGAATCATATACTGTATGCTACTTGTGATGATGACAATAATGATGATAATGACTATGGAGATAATTGATGAATCACAAATTAATGTCTCAATGGTTAAATTTCAGCAATACTGAAATTCCCTTTATGATAAGATACAGTATGTATGAGAATGCTGAGAAACTGATCACAAGATTACACCCTGGAAGCTTTTTTGCAGCCATTTGGCATTTTTAAAATAGCATATTACTTTTCTTTAATCATATATATATATATATATATATATATATATATATATATATATATATATATATATATATATATATATATATATATATATATATATATATATATATATATATATATATATATATATATATATATATATATATATATATATATATATATATATATATATATATATATATATATATATATATATATATATATATATATATATATATATATATATATATATATATATATATATATATATATATATATATATATATAAATAAATATTCATGGATGGTGTTACAGCAAAGACAATAAGAAATGAGAAAGCTGTAAACAAAACATTTCCTAAATACCTGTTCATCACTTATTATCTATGGTCATATCACAGCAGCTGGCTTCACAGTCAGAGGTAAATGTTATGATATAAAGCATGTTGGTAAGCCCTTGACTTGGGATCAGAAGCTGTTACAAGAGCAATGAAGGTGAGGCATTGAGGATTCAGACAGTCACATACTCCAGGCTGTCTCTTTTACTGCCAATCTAGGACTATAAGCCTATTAGAATGGCAAAAGTAGCTTTACTACATATTTACTTAAGTGAAAATAATTATTTCACTTGTATATCATTCAATGTAATTCTATCAAAAAACCTTTACAGCAGTTTCTAGACAGGAAACATATTCTAAATTAACTAGTGACAGTATCTAATTGCAAATGAGCTGAAGGAGAATGCTATTTGTGGCATGTACTGCTGACTGGTGTTGATTGAATGCTGAGATAATTACAAAACATTTTGACTCTTGACCATTTTACCAAGTGGCCAAAGAAAAAGTTGTTGACTGTTTTGATTGCCTTTAAAAGTATGCAATAAAACTGAAGATTAAGGGACGTTTTTGGGCCAGGATTTTTTTTCCATTCATAATTGCTCCAGTCATTCAATTCCTATTAAGCTCAGGAAGAAGTGTAGTCTGTGAGGCAACATTCAATTTCAGGACAGAAAGAAACAAATTAGTTACTAAGAAAATCAGCCCAAATGAGAGAGAGAGAGAGAGAGAGAGAGAGAGAGAGAGAGAGAGAGAGAGAGAGAGAGAGAGAGAGAGAGAGAGAGAGAGAGAGAGAGAGAGAGAGAGAGAGAGGCAGAAAAGAATACAAACAGAATAAAAGAAAAGAACTGATTTCAAACTAGGAGCAAGTGATTTCAAACTTTGATTTGACAAAGATGACACTGAAGTAATAACATAAAAATCCACACTGTTCTGGTATTATTACTTCTGTTGTCTCAAAATGTCTCAGGTGTTCAATAACAAGTCTCCCTGAATTGAATAGGGAGGGGGAAAAGTTTAGTCAGATACCACGCTATTCTGGCTTAGGGTCCGATTCCTTCAGTACACTTGATTAGCATAGTTGGACGTGTCTAGTTCAGTTCCTCTGATCACAGGAATATATGTGCCTCTTTGCCATGCCGAGGTAACATCTTACAGAAATACTTTATCTAAGGCCTGTTAAGAGATTATTATAGCATTAAAGAATGTGGCAGAAAAGCTGAGGCTACTTATATTGTCTCTTTAAAGGTAGTGGCAGAAAAGGAATTCAAAACTGTAGTGGATGATGTAGTTTTAAGATTAGGAGGTGCTGGATAAAGGGGTGCTGTTGCAAAGCATACACCCCAAATATCATCTGATCTGATCTGGTACCTTGGAATAGGGTTATATATGCAAAGGCAGTATTGGGACACAGTTCCAGGGTATGAGCATGGTGTCATGCTTTGAATAAGGTCAAGCCTTCTTTCCTGCATGACACTCCTGATTACATAAATGTATACTTTTGGTGAGTCAGCATTTATGGTTTAAAAATGGAAGAAATAAGTGAAAGATTTGGTAAATGAAGATGTTTAGTAGAAGAGGACAGGAAGAATGAGAAAAAGAGGAAGAAAGAGACTGAGGAAAGGTAGAGAAGAGGTGGAATAGGTGGGACATCCCACTGAAATTTAGAATTTAGTATATAGAAACCTCCCAGGAGTGTCTTTTCTGTTGTGGTTAAACTCATGGCTGAGCAAGGTAACCCATAAACAAAAGCAGGAAACAGCTAATTCATTGTAGAGCTTGTACAAGGAGAAAGGATAAGATAAATAATTGGATAGGTTACTGTCTTTTGTTTCCCTGAAGGATTCATGACTATTATGCATTAAAGGACTGGCCTCTCACCTTCCCAGCACAGCTCTTATACCTTGAAAGGTTAGTAGAAGTGAAAAAAAAAAAAAAAAAAAAAAAAAAAAAAACAGAATTATGTGGGTCAAGGATTAGAGCCCAAGTTTGAGGTATACACCACATGGGAGTGCCTTCCCAATATCAAGTTCCATTCCGTGATCCCTAAGTCCCCACATAATGCTTGGTATTATGATCTCAGCTAATACTACACTAATTCACCTGAAACTTGTGTTCTTTGTATTTTTACCCAAAATCATACTAAATCTATCTTACAACTCATGGAAAAAAAAAATCTTTACTAATCTTACCATCTCCAGTCTTCACATGACTTCTGGTATCCAATAAAAAATATAACATTTTTTTATCTCTTTTTTTGGTTTCATCCACATGACAATCACAGTCCTTTCTTCTCAAACTTTAGCCTTCCCTCAAACCTAAACTGAAATTCAACATTGTACAGTTTTGGTCTGTCTTCTACCTATCTCAGCATGATCTGCTGACAGTTACATGTATTATTATGTTTCTTTCTTAGGTTTATGATTCTAGTGAATTTTTCCTATTGTTCTCAGAAATTATACTAACTTTCATTGCTTCTCTCCTGGTTAATAACTTACATAAATAAGGAATCAATCACAAAGAGTAATCTATATACTAATCTACCTATGAATCAATAAAGAACTTGTCATATTTAATTGGTTTCACAAAAAAAGTGTCCAATACTTTGTTTGATCCACTGAAAACTGAGACATTGATCCTATGGTCACAGGCTTGTTTGAAAAACTCTAAATACCTATACCTATTTGGCTCCTTTCAAGACAAACTTTTATCAAAAAAATCCAGAAAAATCCCAATGCAAGATAAAAATGGGTAGTTATCTTGCATTGCTATAAATAGTTTCAAAGCTACAGAACACTAGTCAATAAACACTGTCAATGTAGTGAGTGAAAACTAAGTAAAAGTTGTTTGACCTAACTCAGCCCCAAGTAGAAATGGAGACAGCAAATATTCCTTACAGAGTTGTTAACTGATGGACTGATGGATACCCAGTGGTGTACACTCTGATGCAACATTTGCTTAATTTTAAAAAGTCAACTTTTCAATTTACCTTTGATGAAAAAAAAGAACAATTTCTATACAATGCTGCATATATATATATATATATATATATATATATATATATATATATATATATATATATATATATATATATATATATATATATATATATATATATATATATATATATATATATATATATATATATATATATATATATATATATATATATATATATATATATATATATATATATATATATATATATATATATGTAAGATGTGTTTTAACAATCCAAATGAGTAGCTTGGTAATGGTGAACTAATTTCTATTGTTTTACATGTTTAATGAAGCCTGCTAATTGAAATAAAGTATGGTTTTGTATCCTTCCAAGGAGAGCTTAAGAAAAATTCATGGGTTAAGAAATACTTGGTTATTAAGATAGATTTGTTTTTACACTCAGTAAACAAGCCACCCAAGCAGCTTTTTGACTTCAAACCCAACCTTGAACTGTCTTTTGTGAACTAAGCTGCAAACTGGTGACAGGCAGTGCAGTGAAATACTCATGCAGCATCAAATCATATTGAGGGAAGCTCAGGATTAGTCCCAGTGCAACTTAAAGGTTTTGTTATTGAGCTTTAAGTAAACTGTCTTGGAATTTAGATATGAAACTACTCATGCAGCAATTTAAGATTAAATCCTGGCTGAGCTGAAAACATGAAAACACATCTCCATTTCCAGTCAATGAAAAGTAATTAGTTTGTCTTTGCTAAACATTTTCACAAGATCAGACAATTGGCAGGTATAAGTAATTGACTGTGAGGTGGCAGCAGTACTCATTAGTCTTGCACAAAATTCTCATGCATATTTTTTCTGTATCTCATCATGAAATATTTGTTAATTGTCACAAAACAGATTTATGAATTCATATGTGAAATTAGGTGCATCACTGTATTCAAATCAAATTCCCTTAGAATAGGCTACTTAGTAAGGCAGAATCTAACATACCATGGATGAAATGAAGCTACAAGCAGCTGAAAGTAAAAGCTTCAACTATAAGCTTTGAATTGTACAAATAAAACTTTAAATGTATCATGAATTACAATGGATTATAAATACATGGTGTTATTCATTCAGGCAATTTTACTGTAAAGCATCTGACAGCCAGTGCAGATGAAAACTACCAATTCTTTTTATCATACTGTGCTCTAAAGCTCAACTCAAACATATAAAGGTGAACAAACAGTGTGTTTATTTACCTTGTTTATTGAAAAAAGCATTCAAGCACTGCAATACAATTTCTTCAGATACAATATGCAAGGGATATCAGAGGCAGTGGTGCAGAAAAATATAAGTTCCCATGTGGGATAATCTAATAAGTTATATAAGTATGAATATATTACAGCCCAGGCAATCAACATAGCCATGTCTGAGGCCAAAGATTATACAATCAGCAAAAATACAATCTATTACAAAATCTATTTGGAAAAACTTGGCCTAATGGACTACATGTATATTTTCTGCTATGTATTTTACTGATTTGTTCTAAGTGGGGCCTTAAGGTATCGAAATATCTTTTACATTTTGATACATATTAGTGCAGCAAATGATGAAGACAGAAGGAAATTAATAAGATGAGTTCACCTGATACTTTCTACAATCCACCAATGCATCATGTTTTTTTTTTTCAAGAAAGGATTATTATTTTAGGTCTTGGCCAACTACAGCGCCAAAATATTTCCTCACCTCTTGACCCAAAACTTAAGTATTCATCAAATAAGTGTTTCAACAGTAAAGTATACATAAAAAGATCTGTCTTTATTTTGTGTAAATATTATGCTTTTTCATATAGATTAATGTGTCCATCACTGTCCCCGGCCTACAGGCTAAGATGTGAAGGAATGCCTGTGGGTATGACTGTGAGTGTGAGTGTATGGGTGTCAGTGACTTGTCTTGACTATACCCTGTTATGGGTGAATGTTGCCCAAGCACAATGACTTAGCTCAGTCTTGAAATTAGGCTATAAAGTGATCCTTTTCTTGTAGACTTGCTTAAAATGTGAAAACTGTATGGAAGGTTTGTATAAACAAATCAAGAAATATCTTTGTTTTCATTAAAAAAAAAAAAAAAAAAATATATATATATATATATATATATATATATATATATATATATATATATATATATATATATATATATATATATATATATATATATATATATATATATATATATATATATATATATATATATATATAGTATGGTGAGAATAAAAAGCTAAACAGTTCTTAAGTGGACAAATGAACAGTGATATAATTCTTGTAAAGAAAACAAATATTAAGATACTGTGGTAAGAAACTCAGGCTGCCACTGATTACTTATAAAGTAATGATCTTATGAGATGCAATGTGAAAACACAACACACACTGGTTGTGTAACACTACCATCTTCATAAGCATGATAATCTTAAAATATGCTAGAATAAAATATACTGTTTTTTCCTACATTCTGTAAGCAATACTGATGTAAAATACTGCACATACATAATTGCAATTTCCTTGATAAAAGTATTTTCTAGTCACTTGTACAAAGAAATTCATATACTATTCTGTGGTATAACCAGCCAAGAGAAACCACCCTTTCTTACCATAAAAGAGGTAATAAGAAATTTTAGATAATGAAGGCAATAGATACCAGACCATTTATCTGTCATCCATAAAACAAGTTACCAGAAATCTAGGTATTTTTTAAACATGTTAATTTTTGAAGCTTTATAGTAGTTTGCTGTTCAGATGTTTTGTTCAGTTTTTATGGCATACTTATATGCAAAATTGTGCAAAAATAGGCCAATATAATATAAATCTTATGAAATTTATCCAGTGAATAAAAAAAAAAAATTAAACAAAAACATAGTACAACCTTTGACTACTGAGGGAAAACAGACATGGGAAAAGAGAATGATAACAATGATGGTGACTGAAGATGAAACAATACAATCACACCATATTGTTTTGTAGTTATTATGAGAACATCCATGCATATCAATTTTTGCAGCTTCTTCTGTTGGAAGTATCTGAAGCCTTTTAGACTTTTTGCAAAAGTAAAGACACAATAGGCAGAATTAAAGTAACCATCCTCCTTTCCACTATGATTCTGAATTTCAGAGTAAGTGGTCCTTTAGTTAATTTGCAGTGTGACTGATAAGAGATCGGTAGAATGGTCACACCAGTGTCTCTGTAGCTTGAAGATGTTTCGGTGTGGAAGTTTTGCTATTCAGTCTTCATGTGTCCTTTATTCCACCTTCATTTTTGTATTCTATAATTCAAGAATTTCAAGTGAATAAACAGACATTAAACAAATCCTTCTCTGTTAATTTTATATCTGATAAATACACTTTCTCATTTTTATTGTTTTGTCATATATTTCAAGTTTAAAAATGCAGAAATCAGTCACGGCAGACTTGTCAGATGATTATTCCAGTAACTATGCTGGGAAACCAACTTTCCGTCCTATCATTATCAATTTTTTCCAAACAACTTGTAATAAGATGAATGGACTAAAAACTTGTGTATTGCTTCCAACCTGCTGATTTCATCAAGAAAATTATTTTGTCTTATTAGGTATTCCTTACATATTTTCAGTTTCAAGAGAAATTACTGGTGCATGAAAATAAGTTTTCTTTGCATTATCAATGTCAGAATATATATCTTAAATTTTCTGTTAAATGTGGGAATATGCAATGACTTCAAAATTCCAGTCTAAGAGATTATACATTACTAGTTTTTATAAACTGAAGAAAAGTATCCTACCTGAATTAATTGATAGTTGTCAACTTGAAATTAGAC
Source organism: Scylla paramamosain (assembly GCF_035594125.1). NCBI lineage: Eukaryota > Metazoa > Arthropoda > Malacostraca > Decapoda > Portunidae > Scylla > Scylla paramamosain. The sequence continues at coordinate 13,684,915 of NC_087153.1, forward strand.
ATAAATGTTGTTATTTTGCAAGATGTAAGTTTTTATTTTAGTTTTTTAAAACACTTTTGATGATAAATCTGAATACAGGCTTTTCTTTACAAGACCCAAATGACTGATATAAACTATACAAAATTCCAGTCATACTAAGATGGTTCAGCTAACAACAGCTATTTTTCATATTTCTACTTTAGAAGATGCAACTTTTCACCAGCACTAAGTCTGTTATCTTTCCAGTTTCCCAGTTCCATTCTTTAACAATACTGTGTCAGAAATACCTAACATATATATATTTTTTAAGATTTTTATGTAAAAGTAAAGAATACATATATGACCATCCTTTTGGGTCAAAAACATTGTTAAGGAACCACAGACAGTTAGTGAAATTTTGTGGCAGTGAAAATCTGTTGTGATAACTTGAAATGCAACAGTGATTTCTGTTGACTATCTGCATCACCTTTGCTGAATGGACCTCACAAAGTATTTAAGATGTCTCTTCACAGTAAGATAGTATCAACATCTAAGAAACTGACAATGGCCATTAACTTGACCCCAAGTTACATTATACATGTGTATGTATAAAGTGATAGGAGGGAAGAGAAGAATCCTGTGCTATGTATTCATGTAATAAGATTCAGGTATTAGGGACCAGTGAGATTGGAAGAGAGGTTGCCAATGCCAATTTACACTACTTGGTGGTATTGTGATTGAAAGCACAACATGCAAGAGGGATGCTTGCTCTTGTGTGAGTGCATACATTGTGAGGATACTTGAAAAATAGAAGGTACAATTATCTAGCCATAGCTGTGACTAATAATGAGCTTCATATTGAATTTTTTTGGTCTTAATTTGTTCATTTTAATATATATATATATATATATATATATATATATATATATATATATATATATATATATATATATATATATATATATATATATATATATATATATATATATATATATATATCAGAAAACAGAGGGAAATGCATTATTTGTTTTGTTTGACAAAAAGCTTTTGAGTGTCTTCATTGCTATAGCATTTAAGTACTACCTTGTATACTGTATTTAGGTAAAAGAAAGAGCTTATAAAAACAAACAATTACTGAGATATGGTACTCTAAATATTTCTTTTCCTTTTTAGAGGTTACCTTCATATATATGTAGATAGGGTTCCCATATATATATATATATATATATATATATATATATATATATATATATATATATATATATATATATATATATATGCACACAAACAAGGGATATCTTAGAATAATGTGCATAACAGCAAATTACTAAGCAATGTAGATATCTTGATATCTAGCATCATCACCATCACTTACATTTCATGTCCTTACTGTATTTTCCCTCACAGAGTTGGACAGCTCATTAGTCTAATACTTTTTTATGATTGTAGACCCTTGTGTTTAGAGCAAAAGTTTCCCTTCTCTGACAACAAGTAAGTTTAGTTTTGGAGCTGACCTTTCCCTAAGGAGGCTGCTCACCATGACTACTGATGTGGCCCTCCCTGAGGCCGAATGCGATGTGGTGCAGTTCTATGATGCAGGCACATCTCATATCACAGGAACTAAAATATGCATTCTGCAGAGAATGTGTCACACCAATAAATAATATCAGAACAGCATTTAATCAATGCAAGGCATTTAATTCTTCAGTAGTATATTGAACATGTTCTTTCCTATTGCAGTGGAAATTAATGGATTTTATATGTAAAGGAATGTCATTGGTAAAGTTTATGATTTGCTGAAGGGAAGGTTGATTAGCAGGAATGTTCAGAATAATGGAGAAAAAGTCATGTTTGCCTGGGGCTTCTGCAAATCAAGTTGTGGTGTTACTGCCATAAAACAATGAAGGCAGGTAATGGAACTTAGTCAAGAATTTGTGGCAGTGTTCTCAGAGTAATTGTGAGAAATAAAAACAAAGAATTATCTACAATTGTGTGAGATTATGGAAATAGAATAGTTGAATATTAGAATAAGTGTGAAGTTGCAGAAAGGAAAATGGAAATATGGCAAAATTATATTAGGCAAGTGAGGGAAGTAGATGATGACAAGCAGTTAAAAAAAATAATGTGATATCAAAGATACAAAAAAGAGAGGAAATAGTATGCAAAGGGAGTAGATAGGGGAAGAAAATAAGTAATGTGGCATAAACAGGGTATACATTAAGCACTTCAATCATAATGACAAGCTCATTACAAAGAAATAGACTGCCAAAGATTGAAAGAGAAATAGAATATAAACTGGTCTTTTTTCTATAAAAAAATAAAAATAAAATAAAATAAATAAATAAATAAAATAAATAAATAAATAAATATAATAAAATAAAATAAAATAAAATAAGATAAATAAATAAATAAAAATAAAAGATAAATAAATAAATAAATAAAAAATATAATAATAAAAAAAAAAAAAAAAACATTTACCCAAATGTTTCTGTTCCCTGAAACAGATTCTTGACTTCTGCTTGATCCAACATATGAAGTAAGTGTGGACAAGTGTATTTGTGGCTGTTTTCAGTATAAATGGTGAATGCAACTGAGTTTAGCAATGTCAGCCTGATTCATAAGTTCTTGAAGTACTTGTCTATGCTCCTTATGAAAATGTCTTTTTCTATATATAATGCTTTGCATTTGACAGTTCTGCCTAAGGAAATTTTCCCTCACTTTTAGTGAATTTAAGCAATACAAGTTCTTGAGGTATAATCTGTGTTTCACTGTAGTGCTCATCTCATCACCTTGATCCCTGAGAGGGAGGTGGGTGACCATCTTTCATACTGGGATGCAAGGCTAACTGTGACATGTGGATTATTACAGTTTACTTTTCCATACTTTCCAAGAGGCTTAGATATCAGCCACCCAGTAATGAAGGATGACTAGGTGGGTAGGCAGTGATAATCAAAACAATCTCTGCAAAATTTAACTATTTTCCACTGGTTAACAATAGTAACTTACATGATAATCATCAATCAACAATATTACATTATCTAAATCAACACACTCCTGCTGTCTAACTTGCTAACTATTATCACATTACATGTCTATCATTCTATATTTCTGAAAATATTATTTTAATTACCAATTATTACAAATTACAAACTTAATTCACATCACTAGCAATACTCATAACAAAATTGTATGAATAAGCCACACAATATCTTCCAGGAAATACAGTATCATGCATATACATGTACATATGTATGTACAGACTTCTGCCATGCAGCTTTCATAATACCAACATTATATATGCCTATGAATGACAATACTCATTAAAGCATTTGCTTTTCTTTCAGCTTTCTGGCCTAATAATACATATTGAATATATATCAACAAGAATTTATATTTGATATATGTTACACCTGATAGCATACTTAAACAGCATTACAGATGGAAACAGATATGACTCAAGTATGCCACAGTAAAACAGAAAAATAAAGGACAATCAAATTTTCCCACAGCAGTGTTCATAATTCCTTGGTATATTGAAGCAGGCTGTGTGCTCTCTGATGTTAAATGTACCATGGAATTATGGAGAGAGCTGTGCCTTGGTCTGGATAACATTTTGGAAGGTATTCAAGTATCCAATACAACATTCATTGCAATTCTTAATGACACCTACAAGATACAGTATGAACAAACTGCATTCTGTGATTCACTGCAGAGTAACTTGACTCTTATCTATCTGCTTAATTATTACTTGACTCTTGCTATGACTTCCTCCCTACACACATACATAAAAAAAAAAAAAATAAATAAAATAAATAAATAAAAAATAAAAATAAAATAAATAAATAATAATAATAATAATAATAATAATAATAATAATAATAATAACAATAATAATAATAATAATAATAAAAAAATATATATAAAAAATAAAAAATAATAAATAAATAAATAAATAAATAAATAAAAATATAAAAATAAATAAAATAGATAAATAAAGATAAAAAAATAATAAACATAAATAATATAATCAAATCAGATAAACAAACAAATGAATAAATAAACAAATTAATTACTTAATTAAATAAAGTATATATTAAATAATATAAAATTACATTAAAGATAAAAAACAAGTAAATAAAATGAAAAAAATAAATAAATAAAAAAATAAAATAAAATAAATAAATAAATTGTGAAAATGCAGTTAATTATCAGATTATGAATCTACATATTGACAATATGACTGAATGAATGAATAAATAAAACACCAAACTTTCTGTATCTCAGAGAACATCAAAAGTAATAACATGCATCAAACAATCAACAAGTTCTTAATTTGTATCTATCTCTTTATAGGAATATGTAAAAACACACACACACTGATTACATATATATATATATATATATATAGAGAGAGAGAGAGAGAGAGAGAGAGAGAGAGAGAGAGAGAGAGAGAGAGAGAGAGAGAGAGAGAGAGAGAGAGAGAGAGAGAGAGAGAGAGAGAGAGAGAGAGAGAGAGAGAGAGAGAGAGAGAGAGAGAGAGAGAGCTTCTAATTTGATGAATTTACGCTGCAGACAATGAGAAGTCCCATTTCCTACTGCTGTATATTTAAGTAATTTTACACAAGACATGATGGTAAGCAAAGGATCAACAAAAGCGTGTTGCACAGCAAGCTGTAGGATTGACCAGCAGGGTAAATGTTCTGCTGATACCTAGTGCTGCATCTGTAATGTACTATGTATACATAGTCATCAAATCTGAGGCACTGATATACAAAATACTAACTTTTCCATAATCAATTAAAAATATATATTATAAATAAATATATAAATGAAGAAAGAAAAATAAAGAATAAATCATTTGGTCAACATTTTTCAGTAAATGATGTTCAAAAAAAAAAAAAAAAAAACATTTAGTATCATAATAAACCCCTCCCCTTGCTGGAAGTGATGAATAATTGATTATCTTTTCATACAAGTTGGAAATATTAATATATAGTACAGAGTGGTCAGTTTGCTCTTTGTATTCTGAACAGTTCAAAGGCATCTTCTATTAATAACATAATATAAATGTTGATACAGTATTACTGAAATGGTAACATATGGATATTCTTGAGCAGCACCAGCCACAGGTGGAGTCAATAGATGCTCATGAAGTGAGGTGAAGTGATGCATGGAGTTAGAATGAGCTTAATTCATATATCATGGCCTCAATGCTGTAACCAAAGCCACCCTGTTTTGGAATTATGTTCTACATGCTGGGGTTATTCACACTGTAAGAGTACACAAAGGCATTCATGCATAACAAATGAGATGCTCCCTACAGGACAATAGCAAGATATACAACAAATTTAAAACAGCATTTGAAGTTGGCCAGTGACTAGTCTGAGCCTAATTTTTGTCTCACTCCTTAATTATGATTTGAACTCAGACTTGATACAGAGGAGGAATGCTCTGATTAGCTAGCAAAAGAGGAGGGTGGATGGTAGATCAGGCACTCATTTGTTGTGTTCCCCTTTCCAGATTTTGTCTCACTTCTAAAAGGAGTCTTAGGCACAGGCAACACAACTAAAATTTTTATATTTCCTATACAGACCCTTCTAATTTACCTTTACAACTAACTCTTACACACTGATAAGCTAGATATTTTTTTTTCCAAGTTAAGGCAAGTGACAACTCCAATTTAACCTCTGCACTGCTTGCCTCACTCCTTCAGGAAATGCCTCGGATAAATAAATTATCTCATAGCTCTTGAAAGATTACACATTTCAAATTTATAAGTTTGCTATGCACATTTTTGTAGTATTCAATACAGTAAAACACAAGTAATCTATATTCACAAATTGCAATTTATTAATTTATCAAGTCTGTCTGGTAACTGTTGGCTTATAATGCAGGGAAAGTGTGAGAGCCCTGACAAATCCTCTACAGCTTTCATCTTCCAAAGATGGAATAATTAGTTGGGGGGATGATAAAAATTCTGGCTGAAAGTTTTACTCTTGTATATATGTATACACAATATCTAGGATGAATTATGGCTAACTTCTAACACTTAGTTTCATATAATTTGATACACCTTACCTCACTGTTCACAATGTTTCCTTAGGTAAACAACAAAATCATACTTCAACTGTACCACTTTGTGCAGCTACAAATATAATTCAATCACAAAATTACATCTTTCTAATCCTGTCATTGAGAAGAACTAACAATATGAACTGTAAAAGTTACTGTGAAAGACCTTCATCTCAAGTGAGGCACAGTTTGGCATCATAAAAATAACATATGAGGCTCTAAGATAAAATTGTTGCACCTTACAATCACAGGCACTAATATAACATTTCAGGAAGTGAATTACTCTTATCCAATCCAACTGTGACTTACAAAAGAAAATGCGAGTTTACTTAGAAGAATTCTGTTACAGACACAAATATACTCTCAGGTCAAGTTTTATGGCACAATCATGCAAATTTGTGAATTGAAACATTCAGTGCATGCATGTGAAAGTGTTATTTTGAATCTATATAGTAAAATATGACACAATTTTTTCTATAACAGCATCCAAAAGTATTCTTACTGGTGCAAGCAGCATGTGGGCATACTATTAATGCAAAGCTGATTGCATAACACTTTTCCCACAGTGTGGACGGAAATGAGTTTCAAGCACCTACAGTTTTGTCTTTGCTTCTAACATGCATCACAATGTGGGCAGAGAAGGTTCAGTTCCTTTCTCCTAAAAGATTCTTACATTATCAATACTTTGGGTGCATGTGTATGTATAATATATACAGTAAACCCTCAATTTACTGAACAGAAAGAGGAGGCATGAAATTGTGTCAAAAGCCAATTACACTAAAAGTATGTCATCTAGCAGCTATTTAAAACTAATTTTGTTCTTATGTAACTATGGAGGCTTGAATACAATGTCCTATCTTTAAGAACTATTAAGGAACAACATATTAGCATGTACAGTGGTATGCATGCCTCCCTTATGGTCAGAAAGGATTATTGGTCTCAGATCAATCCCTTCCCTGTTGAGCACTGGCATATCGGCAGCTACATAATTTTCATGCTACTGTGACTATTTTCCATCATTCACTATAGAATGCCTAGGCTTCTCTATACAAAATAGAAAGCCACAACTACATAAACAGTTGCAAAGGAAGAAAATGGAAGAGAAAGAAAACATACAAGATAAAAGACAATGCAATAAGCATTCAATGGGATGGGAAAAAAAAAAAAAGAGCAAGGCACAAGATAAGGAAAAGGAAGAACATCAAGAGAGGAGAGGTTATGGCTGTCATCCTGTCTGTAACTCCCCTGTGTGGTTTCTGATATGATGACCTGCTTTTTCTCTTCACTTAATAATCCATATATATATATATATATATATATATATATATATATATATATATATATATATATATATATATATATATATATATATATATATACTGAATACAAAAATGTGCTATTGCATGAATGGGTTAAACATCCAGAAATTTACTAAATGGTTCAGTCTACAATATTTTTGACTCATGATGGTTCCATCAGAATGTAACTTGGCTGTATTGAAATGTATGATGGAATCAGATAGACTTCATTAATCATGAAATTTACTGTGCAACATGATAACCTGTTGAGGGTCAACAGCATATATGACAACATACATTGTGCAGACACAAGACACCAATGCTGACACATACACACATGCATGCACATAGGGACACAGGTACGCACACACATGTACGCATGGATGCACACACACACGCGCACACACACACACACACACGCACACACACACACACACACACACACACACACACACACACATATGCACAAAAGGACAACATTCCTAGATTGTGCAATCCAACAGATGAAGTAAATTCTAGTCTACCTTAACAACTGGTAGAAAGGCAATTCATAAATGGCTGTAGCAACCTCAAGGTTGTTAGATTAAAGTATTACTACACATCTGTAGATGCATGTTACTGGAACACATTTAGTGCACTACTGGGTAATGCCAGGAAAACAATTCTGGGTTTCCTGTGGTTACAGTAAGCTTGCTGCACCTTTGTAGCAGTCATGTACATCATCTTGTACTACACACACACACACACGCACACACACACACACACACACACACACAACAAAGAGTTAAGAGGGAGGCAAAGAACTATGCAAAAAACAACATGGGGACATGTCACTTACATTTCCTTCAGTATACAGTTTGCCTTGAAAGAAAAAAGAAAATCATAATTTGCAATATCTTACTGATTTACATTGACAAAATTAACCTTGTGCATTTTAATCAGTGCATCAGAATTCAATTAAATAGTGTAAAAAAGGGAAAAAATGTTATTTCTTTTGCATTCTGTGAGGTAAGAAAGCATTGTTTCTTTTAAAAAAATTTGCATGTGTAGATAGAAAAAAAGTTTAGTTAGTAAAAATATCATGTAATTTGGTGTTTGGTTTAAACACAACACTAGATATTATGAATAATTTAAGGAAACATGCATTATTCCAACAATGGTTTGAAAATTAAGTTGAGCTGCTTAGATATTCTGCTTAAAAATATCTGTGGAACTTCTAATAATAATAATAATAATAATCTAAGACACTGAATGAATTACTGATGTGTCAAGTAACGTTTCAATTCACTGACATCACATTCCTGTAGTTGCACTTAAACAAATTAAAGTAATGACACATTTTGACAAACACATCCTAATCTCTTAGGATACACCACATATATTTGTATGTGTGTGTATTATATATATATATATATATATATATATATATATATATATATATATATATATATATATATATATATATATATATATATATATATATATACATACATATATATATATATATATATATATATATATATATATATATATATATATATATATATATATATATATATATATATATATATATATATATATATATTATAAGCATGTTTCAGTAACTGACTAGGAAATAGAGTAAAAATGGACCTGTTAGTTTTATCAGAATTAATCAATGAAATTAATATTTGAGCTTCAACATATGTAACCCAAAAAAATCTTATCAATAGTTCTACTTGTTATTATTAGTTGCAATCCTGCATTCATCCTAACTAATTCTAATCTAAACTTAAATAAATGAACACCTAAAACATGCATTAAAAAGATGTACAAATGATAAATACAAAACAATTCATAATACAATAATCATGATGTACTAATGGTGCCATCTTCATTCACCAAGGAAAAAGTCCAGAATGTATGGACTGGAATGTCTGCAATGTTGTAAATTTGTCTTCAGATAAATCTAAAACAGAATAATATTCAACTGATTCTACAGAACATACAGCCAACAAGGGAACTACAGGAAATACGTGTCACTCTTGAAGATTTGGCATTCAACTGTTTTAAGATGTTATAGGGTTTCTATGAATCTTGCCTGTTTATCTCTCCTGTGGTGTGGTGCGGTGTAGACCATTCTTGGTCTCTTCTAACAAGTGTTCGTTCACATTGGGATAAACACACACAACCACTTTCATACACACACACTTAACAGGCATGGAGGTGCAATTCAACATGGAGTTCTACCAAGGTCATAAGATTTGCCAGTCTCCATACTACAAACTGATAATTTGGTTCACATGGGGATGAGGAGGAGACCATGGACTGGGTGATAGCTCATAATGATGCTATGAAAAAAGATCATGGAGATGAAGAATATAAAAAGTGAGGTTTAGATTGGACATATACCAATTGTAAGTATAAAACCCCATAGAAATAGAATAAGAAACAGGGAAAAATAAATGGAATAAACAAAAAGCAAATCAAGGGATGTGCCCATGAATAATATGCATCCCAATCATGAGAAGCATGGGAATCAAGAAACTTGAGTATTACAAACTAATTAAAGATAGTTGAACTGGGAAGAGGAAGGAAAATTACCCATAGTATAAATTCCAATACAGGAGGAACACAAACAGCCACAATAGCATAAGCAGATCATAAAGAGGTGTGAAAATGAGAAGGAAAATCAAAGATGAGTGAGACAACAGAAACATGACGGGCAGGGTGAGTTGATAGGCTTGAGACACATTGAAAGTGTCAAGCTGGTTGGTAA